>NW_027065203.1:0-22778 GCF_032884065.1 Artemia franciscana
AAAATCAGAAATAAATAACATACAAGCAAACAAGGTAAAGGAAAACATAGGCAACATGAAGGAGTATAGAGAAAAACAAATTCAAGAAATTTCATATTTATGGAAAAAGCTAGCGAATGTAGAAACTCCCAGAAAAAAATCAGAAGATAATATCCTAAACTCAATAAAAGAAAGTCATAACGAAAAATATTATGGATTCCTAGTGAGAAAAACTAAGATTCCCCCTAAATCAATGCAGAGGGTCCAAATATCACAGATGTTAGAACCAGTTAATGATAAAAATGAAACTTGGGTAGCATCGCCGTCGGAAAATCTCCCGAAAAATATAGTTTGCGAAGAACAAATTATAAATTACGAAAAGGGTGAAGGTTATATTTGGGTAACGAACACCCACGAAAACGACCTAATCACCCTAAGTAAAGGTACATGTTTAGTAGAGATACAAATAGTATCGGAATCCGATATTAATAATTGGAAAAATTTGGAAAAGAACTTAGTGAATAATATTAATGTTCACGTTGACAAAGAATTTTCACTGACGCGATCTCAATTTCTTGAAAAATTCGAACTGAGTCACATAACCGATGTACCATTAAAACAAAAATTATGCGACTTATTATGGAAATATAGAGATGTCTTTTCGACATCTGAAGACGACATAGGACTTATCCCATTTTATGAACACGCAATACAAACCACGGGGTCGCCAGTTGCAAAACAACCATACAGAATTCCTTATAAACATAAAGAATGGCTAATAAATAAAATACATGAACTTGAAAAAAATCAAATCATAAGGCCAAGCATAAGCCCATACTCTGCCCCCGTTATTTTAGTCCCGAAAAAGAATAATGATCTTAGACTAGTGGTAGATTATAGAGCTTTAAATAAACAGGTAGTAAGTGACAAATTTCCCCTACCTAGAATAGACGAAATTCTAGACTCAATATCAAATAAAAATAAAATATTTACTTCCCTAGATTTGACACAAGGTTATCATCAAGTAAAAATAAAAGCGGCCGATATTTTTAAAACAGCTTTTTCAACATCTGAATGTGGTTCTTATGAATACTTAAGAGTACCATTTGGACTAAAAACCAGTTCAAGTGCATTGTGTAGACCCCTCCTTCATTTACTAAGAGGCCTAAATAACATAATTCATTTTGTTGATGACGTCATAGCTATGGACAAAGACGCGGAGGACCATTTAGTGACCCTAGCGAAGGTATTTGAGAAATTTAGAGAAGGCAATTTAAAATGTAGACCTGAAAAAGTAAATCTTTTTCAAACCAAACTAAAATTTTTAGGAGTAGTTGTAACACAAGGACAAATTTCCCCAGACCCTGAAAAGATAGAATCTGTTAAAAATATAAAACCCCCTCAAACAATTAAACAATTACGAGGAATCTTAGGATTAATGAGCTACTTTCGAAAATTTATAAGAAATTACGCACAAGTAGCAAAGCCTCTCACGGACCTCACTAGAGGGAACCCCCAAAAAATTACATGGTCTAAATTAGCTCAAAATTCATTAGATCATTTAAAAAAGGCTTTGACTTCAGAACCTATCTTATGTTTACCCGACTTCCAAACAGGACAATTCGTTGTTACTACGGATGCCTCAACCAAGGGAATTGGGGCGATTCTCTCCCAAGTAATAAACGGGGAAGAAAAAGTTATAGCATATGCTTCGCGTACTCTTACGCCTGGAGAAAGTAATTATTCTGCGACACAACTTGAATTATTATCGATTATTCACCATTTAGAAAAATTTAAACATTACTTGGTTGGACGAAAATTTAAACTACGTTCCGATCATAAAAGTCTTCAATACCTACAGACTTTCAAAAAACCGTCCGGAATCCTCGCGAGATGGATATTAAAAATTCAAGATTTAGATTATGAATTTGAACATCTTAAAGGAAAACAAAACGCCCCATGCGACTATCTTAGTAGATTTCCAGATAATGCTCCCTTAGAAAATGAAAATGAAGAAATTAACACGATAAAAGAAAAACATGCTCCGAAAAATAAAAATTTAAAAAGGCAGACCAATAATTTAGTAGAAGAAAAACACAAAGACAGCCCACTATCTTTAAATAATATAAAAATACATCAAAAGAAAGATAATATTTGTGCGGCTCTAATAGAATATTTCTTATATGATAGAGACCTACCCAATGAAATGAAATCCTTTAAAAAGGAAATTGATAATTATTATTACGATTTAGATGAACAAATACTATGTAAAATAATGACCAATAATGATAAAAGAAATCAAACGACCATTATACCAGTGTTACCCCAAACTTTGGAACAACCCGCTTTCGAATTTTTTCATTCTGACGTAGGAGGTCACTTAGGAATAGAGAAGACCTTCCATAGGTTAAAACAATACTTTTTCGTTGCTTCAGCCTTAACAAAGTTAAAAAATTACGTTAATAGTTGTGAAACATGTAATTTAAGAAAAAATCCTCAAGTCTACCCTAATCCAGGGACAGGAAGAACTCCTACGGCCCGGTTCCCCTTCGATATAGTTTCTTTTGATTTATATGGTACTAGTGGAGGACTACCCATGTCTAATGAAGGACACACCTGTGTACTATCAGTGATTGATCACTTTTCTGGTTTCACTTTTGCTAAACCGTTAAAAAATCAAAGCGCCTATACAACGTCGAGAGCTCTCGCTAAAATATTCCTTAATTTCGGTATTCCTAATACAGTATTAAGCGACAACGGCCCTAACTTCGTATCGAAAGTAACTAAGGATTTAATGTCTTTTCTTCAAATAAGTAAATTGGTATCAACCCCCTATCACCCCCAGGCCAACGGGAAGATCGAGAACAGGCACAAACTTTTCTCTAATATTTTAAGCATTTATACGAAAGAAAATCGCAGAGATTGGCATAATGCCTTACCTTATTTAACAAATGTAATTAATACCGCTTACTCCCAGGTCATTCATGATAACCCGTTCTACATATTATTCGGACGAGACTTTAGAATCCCTTATAAGGAAATTATAGAATCGAGACAATATTATAATGATTCTCAAGATTATAAGCAAGAATTTATCAATAGAATGAGAAAAACTTACAAACTTGTAAAACAAGAAATAGAAAAATCAAAAAGACAACAAGAGGCCAAAAATATTCCAAATGTTAAAGGAGAAATCAATTTTCAAGTAGGAGATTGTGTTTATTTAAAAAATGAAACCAAATTGGAAGGCAAGAAGCTTTCTAACAGGTACGCTGGCCCCTATAGAATAATTAAGAAATATGATAATGACGTTACATTCAAACTATTAAAACCACAAACGGGGAAAACTTATAAAGCCCATGTTAGTCGTATAAAAAGGGCAAAATTCACAGAAACATGGACCCCTCAACCTTCAACATCAAATACCTCGGAGGACGAAAATGAACCACCTCGCTCTAGACTAAGTGAACTTAAACCTTTTAATTTCAAACAAGGATATTTTGAAAACAGTAGTGACGAAGAAAAATTTAATGAATTTCTAACCATGACAAATATGGTTACCCCCCCAAAATGTACCCCCGTTACGCGGAGACGGAGGAATAGCGATTCATTTTCCAGTGAAGAATCAGAAGAATTGGACTATACGATTTCTCCAAAGTCACAATTCTTTCCAGATAAAATTTCAACCCCTTACCCCCCAAAACGTTTCCCCGACAATTTGGTGAAACCTATTTCACCAATAGACAGACCTTTATCGTTACACGATGAATTAAATAAGGCTATACAGACACCTGGGGACATAGAGTCACAAAGGGACAAACAGCCCCAAAAACAAACATTAAGAGAAGCAATGGATATCATTAATTACCCAATTAAGACTAGACAGAGTACATTTTATACTAATCCAGTTACTGATGAGCAACAATATCACGATATAACCGTCTCAAAGGCAAAACCAAAGGACTGGGTATCTTGGAAGGAAACCTTAATGCAAACAATTCCTCACCCTCCGGAGGACATGGCTTTCAAGCAGTGGAGGCACCCCAAGAAAACATTTGAATCCTCCCAAAGCTCACAAGAATCGTTCAATTCTCCCGAGCCCAGAGATCAACAGGACGAGTCAATCAGTAAACCCTCTACTTCACGAGGAGAAGAAATTTACGAAGGTCAGGCTGGATCAACACCTAAATCTCAAACCTCTACTTCAAGAGAACCAGATACTAAATCTACAACTAGTTCCTCAGATACTGAGAGTGAATCAGGCACAAATGAGCCCAAAAATGTGGAAGGAACAAGACCACAGAGTGCAACTGCCCAGGCTAAAAAGGCACAAATTAAAGGTCAAAAATTTCTTAAAAAACAATATAAAAAGTTTGACTTGATATCGCTAGCAAAGCCAAAGAAAAAAACCGAGTCTACCGAAGAGAAGGTAACAACAAGGTCAGGCCGAGTCGTCAAAAAACCAGATAAATTAGATTATTAATAAAAGAAAAATAAAAATCTATCAGTCCTGGATAAAATAAAGGAAAAAAAGACAGGCCGATTTGATTTTTCCTGAGGGGTAACTCGATGTATTTATTGATAGCATCGGGTTATGACTCAGAGAAAGTTGACTTAATTTTTTTTTTTGCTCCTCGCCAAGAGACCACTCCCAATAAAATCCATAAATAAAAAAAAAAAGGTACTTTTCAGAAAAGTTTAATAAACTCCGATTGAAGAATTGGTTCATCAAAAAGGACTCAGTATTGTGAGTAAGTCACAAAACTATTTTATTTAACAAGAATTTGTTACTATAGCCCACCGCAATAATAATTCCGTAACGCAAGAGCTTATTAACACAACGATAACTAACACCTGCCCTATAGGAATCGCTGTCACTTTGTATACCATAGAAACTAAAATATTGCAAAACAGCTTGTGGAGATAACCATCAAATAATAGTAAATAAAAACTCATTAATAGCCTTAACGAAAATATTATTACAAATAGTTAATAACAACAAGCGTCTTCGTAAACTGTAGTCGTAGCCAAACTTGTGCTAATTTACCTTGCAATTTTATAATTATCACACTCCTTTCAGGCATATTCTTGGTTCGCCTCCCTACTATTAAATAGATTTAGGGGCTTCGAATAAATTAACTTGTAACTAAAAAACGACATTAATATAGCTATAACTTGTAACATCTAACAGGCATTCAGACTTGGCATCGAATCTACTTCATCCTCCCGGCAGTATCAAGATCGCACTTAAATATTTTTTTTATATTATTTTCTTATCTCTTTTCTCCGTGAATATGGCAAAGGGAATTATAGATACGGAATTTATTTCAATTATTCATGCCAAGGAAAATATAATATATTCGGCCGCTATGCTAGTCCAAGATGAAAATGGTAAAGAAATATACGCAGAAAGTTGGTACCTAAATTACAATTTGACAAAATTTAAACCCCACACGTATAAATTTGGGTTAAAATTAGCTAATACCCCAAAATATCGACCCGCAAGGGGAGAAGTAAAAATCAAATTCTCAAACAAAAAACAAAAAGGGACTAACTTGACAAGTTTACAGTTAAAAATAAGAAAACTACAGACAAAATTTAATATCTGCTACTGGTTTTGCAAGGGGCCGACACAAACTGACCTTCTTCTAATTGATAAATGTAAAAACCCAAAAATATGTTATAAAATCGAAGAAAACGAAAATTGTACCAAATACGAAGGAATTCATTACCCATTAGAAGAAATCCGGCATTACGCCAAATTTTTATACGACCCGAATACACGAGAATATGCCGTTAAAGGGGATAAAATCTTCTTAAGACGAAAAAAATCTAAACAATCTAAAAAAGACGCTTACAAAAACAACTTGCATACCAAAAAATTTTAAAATTCTAAAGTACAAATAATTTTTTTTTAGATCTGTAACCAGAGGGACCAAATCAGGTAAAAAAAATTCACTCAACTAACAGCTTATATTAACCAGAGGAAATGTCGCATAATAGAACCTTAGAGAATGTTCTAAGACCCCTAGAACCCGTCATAAACCAAACACCCTCAAGACAAGACTTTTGGCTTCCAAACAAAACCCAAAGTCTACCAGATCTCTCAAAAATAAACCATGAAACGAACGAAAAAATATTAGAATCAGCAGTAAAAAATGCAGTAAAAAATTTGCGTTACGACTTACTTCGTTCCTTACTGCACGTTCCAATTATACCTAGCGATAGTTTGATAATTGAAATAATGGTCATATTACTAATAAGTACTTTTTCGCCAGAGGTAATGAGAAAAGACTACGGATACAGGCACAGGTTCGCCCTATACAATTTTACTGTACTTCTTTGCTCAATCCCCAAAAAGAAATATCCATTAATCGCGTCCCTAATATGTGAAAATTTTTGGTTAACACCACTTGAAGAAGAAAATTTCGAGCTACCTTGGCCTTCAAAGTTCTTAGAAATGCTAATGGAGGTAGATTATAGGCTATTTAACAAAGATCTACTCCTTAAAATCTACAAAAATAACAATGTAAATTATTACTGGATTAATAACTCTATTCATCACTTATATCTAGGACAATACGAGCTATTAAAACGCTTAATTACTAAGTTTTATACAATAGACGAAAACATTGGGTCAAAACTAGTAAAAGGAAAGGATATTCTAATATATGAAAAAATAATAAATTGCATAAGCCCGCTATGTTTTCATAAACAACTGATTTTCAAAAGAGTTTGTATTACTCCAAACAACCCCAGTTTAAAGGAATTGTGCAGAAAAAACATACGCTTTATGATGAAAAAAACCGACATTCACTATACGTTAACTAACCTAGTACTCCCCGAATCCCTAAAACGGTATTTACTACACATAGAAGATATTCGTGGAAATAACAACCAAGAATATCGATTGACTTTTATGACTCCACACCTGTTAAAATCTGAAATAAATCAATTTTCGAGCCAAGGGCCAATAATAAATATTTCAAATGACCATGAACTAGATTGTTCAAATTTTATCTAACTAATATCACTTTTAAACAGTAAAATATCGATAAATTAGTTTCTTTTACTCATTTCTTTCCTTCTAATGTGCAGAAATAAAAATTGTCTCCTGTGATTCTACTACTCTATTTCCGAGTTGGGATATTCCAAGGCATAATGATAGAAAGGCTATGATACAAAATGTATTACTTTTCGACACATTGTGCGTTGGAGGTTCAGACGAATTGGATTAGAGTACCAACTTAAAAAACATTAAGTTAATGTAACTTGATTTTTTTAGAAACCGGGCGATATCTGCCAAGAAAGTCAAGGAAAATGAGTAACCAACCACCAAATTATTTTTTCGCAATTCAAGTCAAAAGCGCGCAAATAAAAAGAAAGGCCTCAGAGGTACAAAACTACATGATTAATATAGACCCTAGTTTATCGCAAGCCCTTATTCAACAAAGTACTTTTCACGTTACACTAATGGTCATCCACCTAAAAAATAATAGTGAAATCGAATTAACAAAAAATGCTTTCGCAAAGGCAATATCTGCCTTTCAACAGGAACTCAGTGAGAATCAAATAATACTCGACTTCCAAGGCGTCGGAGAATTTTCAGAACAAATTTTGTATGCCCAGTTAAATAATGAGACAGAATTTAAAGCTCGCTTAAGTCCTCTTTTAGAAAGAATTACTAAAGAAATCAGTATAACCGGAATACAACTCGCAGACCAGGAATGTTGGAAGCCTCATTTGACGTTAGTAAATCTCAGAAAAGTCGCGAGGCTAAGAAGGATGGCAAAAAAACTACCACCATCAATAACGTCTATTTTTAAAAACATGAAATTTGGATTCGAAACCGCGAAAAGCATTCAGTTCTGTTCCATGAATAGTCCAAAAAACGAAGAAAATTATTACCAAATATTATCCGAAATCAAATTCAACAAAGAAACCAACTAAAGAAATCTGGAAGAAATGAGAACGAGAATATATAATAGATAATACAATTAACAGGTAATATATCATTGCTATAAACTTAATAACCCTTTACGCCACTAACGGCAAAGCAACTAACCTATGTATGCCTTTTATCAAAAATAAAAATTTTCTTTTACAAATATAAAAATAAGCATCTCACAGGGTATCTTTTAAATCAAACTCCTTTTTGTATTATGTATAAAAATTCTTATCCTTTTAAAATAATTATAATTACGAAATCAACTTAAAGCTCAATCCATTTTTATCACCAGACAGACACAAAAAAAATAAAGGACAGCAACAAAAAAAAAATAATAAAAGCACAAAAATTTAAATCTTACCAAATTTTAGCTTCGTCTTGCAAAAAAAAAAAAAAAAATGCCGATTCTATTATAGTATAAATCCTAAAACCTTAAAGTATGAACAACTCTATCTGCGCGTACTAGCATTGAAAACGAAACATATTTTGTAACCTGGCAAAATTACAGATCTCTGAAAGGCAAAATTGCCAGTTACGTGTGAAGGTGAAATTCGCAAATAGACGTTTTATCTAATAGACTCGTGACATATAAAAAATACAATATATGCATTGTATAATAAATAACCCTTAAGGTACGTCTACTAATGTAAGAATAATTTTTACAACCAAGAAATGAACTTTAATTATAACACCCTACAAACGTTTTTCGCATGACAAAAGTGTAATTGCACATAAAAGACCTGTAGCAGTTTTAAAAGAATTTTAAAAGACCGCCTAGCGAATTTCAAACCGAGAAAAAGTTACCACCCATCTTTTGATTTAACCAATTATGACGAAGGTTCCCCAAAGGCATTTAAAGAATTAACCAATCACAGAGACCAACTCAGTGGTAGGTTTAAAAATTTATCTGATACCAAATTATTTTGTCAAGTAATTTTGTTTATATTAAAAAAAAAAAAAAGTTAAAAAGTGCAATCACTTTATATTCATTATATAGAAACTATTAGGTTTACCTAATAACCTAGTTAATACTTAAAATATTAACTAGCTCAAGACATCAATTTATACTTAATAAATATGTCCATTAAATGGTTACGACGCGCAGAGTCCTTCTGACATAAATAAATTAACACCATAATATTTCCAGATCATCAACTGAATACCAAGCCAAACAGGTAACCTTAAACTTATATACTGCTTAATAATAATACTGATTAACACCAAATAATTAGTAAAACTCAAACAAAACGGTACTGATTTGTAGTTCAAAGTCCAAAAAACGGAAGGATTGTAAGAAAATGAATCTAACGGAAATTAGAAAGTGGGAAACTCCAAGAAAATGTCAAGGGCCAAAAGAAAACCAAGAAACTCAATCTTTAGATTTTACAATTATGTCATATAATGTACTAGCTCAAGGATATATCGAAACAATGCCGTATTTGTACCATAATTGTAACGAAGAAAATTTAAAATGGCCAGATAGGAAAAAAAGACTTTTTAACCAATTCAAAATGTCAAATGCAGATATTGTATGCTTACAGGAAGTGGATACTAACTACTATTATAATACCTACTTATCGTATTTTCAATCTCAGGGGTATGACGGAGTGTTTAAACAAAAAACCCAAGAAAAGATTGATGGGTGTGCCACCTTTTTTAAAAAATGTAAATTTAGTCTAAAAGAAAATCATTCCTTAGAAATGCTAAAGAATGGAATAGATTTACTTAATCGAGATAACATTGCACTTATTTCTATTCTCACCCCATTTAAGAACCCGGATAAACAGATATGCATTGTAAACACACATTTGTTATACAATCGCAAAAGAGAAGATGTGCGTTTAGCCCAACTCCAAGTACTTCTAGCAGAAATTAACCGCGTTGTTTGCAAAATAACTAACGACCCTCCAGTTATCCTTTGTGGTGATTTGAATTTCACCCCTTCAAGCAAATTATACTCTTTTTTAAGCCAAGGAAGGCTTAAGTATGAACATCTAGATATAAAAAAATTAACTAACTGTGGTTCACAAAAAATTGGGAAAACCTTCCTCCCAAAGGAGCTTTATATTTCTGATTCTTGTCAATACTTACAAGAAATAAAACGTGATAACTGCATTGAAGAAGAATTTTTTTCATCCGGTACATTAACGCATAAATTTGCCTTTAAAAGTGTTTATAATTCAGATGAATTTCCAAAAGTTCGTTTGAATTCGATTTGTCACAACTTAGTTGACTATATTCTCTACAGTAATATTGACGAAAAATTCAACAAACATGAGAAACAAGAATTAATACTATTAGAAAGACTTCGTCTCCCAACATACAAGGACTGCTTAAAAATAGGACCATTACCGAATAATCTAAATGGATCAGACCATTATTATCTTGAAGCAAGATTTCGTTGGAATTGCGTATAAATAATAATATACTTTGTTAAAAAAAAAAAATTTTTTTTTAATAAAAGACCCTATAAAAATAAATTAATTTAAATTCTAATTTAATATAATACTATTTCTAGATAAGCCACAACTTATTCCCACAATAACAGGTAAATTGTTATATTCTGCTTAATTAATAAAACTAACAAAATGCCTATAAAAAAAACACGAAGTAACCCTAATCTAAAAAAAAATGAAACACAATATAAACCCCTAGAACAAAAACCTAGTGCTACCTATTATAGTTTACCCGATTTATACAGGTTTAACTATGAATTAAACGAAGCAACGTGGAACAGCTTAATTATTGATGCCGTAAAGAATCTAAATTATAAATTTTTAAGGACACCAATCATATTTAAAAACTATTTAATCAGGGATATGATGAATATAATGTTAAATTGTCAATTTTCAGAAGAAGTAGTTAAGGAGGGTTATGAATATATAAGAAAATTCTCATCAATAACATTTAAAACAATACTTGACAAAATTACCAAGAAGAATCACCCCCTAATTGAAGAACTAATTATCGAACATCTAGATATTTTTTGTGATGTAAATAACTTCACAATTATCTGGCCCTTACATTTCATATTAATAATAGTAGAAAAAGACTTAGAATCATATATTAAATCAAACTGGATTATCTCAGTTTATAACAAATATGTTGACATTACAGAAAATGAACCCTTAAAGGTTCATTGTCCCGTTTTACGTAGAGAAGATTACGATGCGTTAAAAAAACTAACGGTACGTTTATACCAAAATGAACAATACTTATGGTCAGAAATTTTTCCAGGAACAGACATCATCGTATCGGAAACTATAGTAGAAGGTGTCAATCCCTCTTTTGGTTATAAATTATTAAAATATAAAATAAATTACAATACAACTAATCAAACAAGTCTAAAAGGACTATGCAGAAATAAAATACGAACAATTATGCAAAAATTTAACATTAACCATACGTTAGAAAATTTTAAAATACCAAAATGTCTTGTTGATTATCTTATGTATATTAATATAAAAAACAGCGACCATATACTAGAAGTAAATTTTAGGACCCGTGAATCTTTAAGAACAGAATTTAAAGAAATTGATGAAAAAGGGCCTATCTTTAATGTAAATTATAAATAATATGTAGAAAAAACAAATTATTTATTTCCTTGGAGAAGAAAAAATTAATTTACCTTAGACGGTTTGTGTTATATACTAACAATATTAACACATAATATGGGTGGAAGTGGTAAAGGAAAAAAAAAAAAAAAAAAAAAAAAAAAAAAAAAAAAAAATTATTTATGCTAATCACTGAAATAACTCTTCTAGAAATAATGAAGTTGATAACAATATTGATGACCCTGTACGTCCATTCCAACACACAAGATATTATAAAACATGGAGTGATTTTCAAGCATGAGAACTCACTTCTGACCAGTAACAACGCGTGGAAAATATTTATGAAACTAGACCCTAAGCCATTCGAAACTTTATTCCAACAAGTAATACGGCTAGAGAAGAACACCTATGACTTAAGGGAATCAATTTTTCAATTTCTAAAATCAGACAAGGGACTGCAAGCAAGCAAAAGCAACCACAAAGAAAAGAAAGATATACCTTCCAAGAAAGATATACCTTCCCTTACCTTTCCATCTCCCACCTATCCCAAAGTCAAAATAAAGAAAGTAATTGATGATTTTGATGCAAAACTGGCCGAAATCGATAAAGCTATAGGACTCGGAAAAGCCATAGATAATAGAAAAAAAAGGTCAATTAACAATAACCAAAACTCGGATATCGATAAAGAGACCCAAAATACAATCGAGCCAATAAAGACCCAACTTAGACAAAGAAAATTTTACGATGGACAATATGCATTATTGAACGAATTACCCACTGTATGGAATTTCTTCAAAGAACTATGGAATGGACCAAAACAAGTTAACGGGGCTGAGAACAGACCAATTCAAGACAAAATAAATTTATCTGAAATAAAACCAACGAAGGTTGAAACGAGAGATATAACCAGTATTTCCTCATACACACAGCAAACCGCCACAATTGAAACCCAAACAACAAGCATTGTATCTAACCTTGCAACGCGAACGAACAAAATACCAGACATAATAAGAGGTATAGAAAACATCGAAGTGGGGTCAAATTCCACTAATGGTACCAGCAAACCGAAATACAAGTTTAAATGTCAATACTTTTGTAGAATAATAAACGCTACAACGGAAGCTGCCAAATCAAACACAACCTCCCTTATTCCACATACCGAAGAAAGCACGAAAGGATTAATGGAAATCCCCAAAAGCACCTCAAAAAAATACGAAACGACTACTTTCTGGAAATACGATACCCAGAACGAGGAAACAACGGCAGAAACTGATTTTACTCCAACAACAATCGAAACTGAACATACCCCAATAACAGAAGTGGAAGAAACATTCCCCTCGTCAAACCCCACGACAACTGACCCACAACCAATAGAATTAGACACTTCGATATCAGAAATTACTACAACAATTGTCCCTAGTGTACTAGTACCAAGTAGGAATGATAAAATTTTAATAACAGTAAGGCAACCCTATCGGTCAACTAGTTTAATTTGGACGTCAAGCAAAAAAGGCAGAATACAAGTTAGATGGCAAATCCCATTTGTCTACACCGATTATAGTAGAACAGAATGCATGGAAGGGGACAAAAAATGCCAAGATGAAAACCACTGGAGAGAATGCTGGACTATAGATGGTAAAAAAACTTGCGCACGTCTAGCTATGGCTGACGAACCAGCGAAGACTGAATTAGAACCCCTCCCGGAATTAACCATGGAAAATGCTCATAAAATATCAACCCATCAGGCCTTCCTCATATTATATAGACAAAGATTGGAAGCGTTATTTGAACTATTCAATACAGAAATACAAAAACTTAAACAAAGCACAACACGTATATTCGAAGTATTTTTCCGTAAAAGTAAATATAAAAGGTCAACAAGTTTAATCCCAATAGTAGGAGAGCTTGCATCTCGATTATTCGGTTTGTCAACCGAAGAAGATTTGAATATATTGAGAGATAATGTTAAAAGGCTCAATACAGCCATGAATACAACACTCCATGTACAAAAAATACAAGCAAGTATAGCAAACTATCAAAAAGACAAAATTGAGGCCATTTCCAAAAAAATCTCAAGAACGGTCAGCACAATGAATTATTTGAAAAATGAAGTAGACAGAGTAATCTCCGATTCTAGCTTAACAATGGTATCACTAGACATTGTTATTATGTCTTTGTTGAACTTGGCTACTGATGTCAGTAAATTTGAATTCGCATTATTTGAGTTAACAGGAGGAGCACTTTCTTACGACTTAGTAGATCCCTCGGACCTCAAGAACATCCTAAGTGAAATAAAAACTCACTTAACATTTGGTCTCCACTTACCGGTAGAACCAGAAGTAGCTAACTTATTTTTATATTATACCAAGCTAAGGGTGCATATCACCGAAATAAATGAACAACTGTTTGCTGTCGTAACAATCCCATTAATTAACCAACAGTCTATATTTGATCTATACAAAATATCTACTTTTCCAATTAATATTAAAGAGACCAATTCCTTCATGAGCATTACGCCTGAAGCAGAATATATGCTAATTGATCAAGACAGAAGGAAATATACACTCGCCAATTCACAGGATTTAAAAGAGTGCGTTTCTTTTAAAAATTTAGTCTGCCAACTAACGCTACCTATATATAATGTAAAAATCGGATCTTGCATATTAGATCTCTTCCTAAAGGAATCACAACAACAAGATATTCCCAACTCATGTGATGCTTTAGTAGGAAGCACAAAGAGAGAAATCTTCATTAATTTACGAAATGATTTATGGCTTTTTACAGTACCTAGAAAGACAGTGGGAACTCTTTCATGCTATAACAATACAAAAAAAATTGACCCCAGTTATCGAACCGAAATACTATTACAGGATGTTGGAACAATAACAATAAAACAAGGTTGCCGACTCGTGACAAAGGAAACAACTGTACAAACACCTTTGATCACAACTAGCACAAACGTTGTGAGCCCAAAAATAATAAATTTCCAAGGAATAAATTTGTCTTTTACGATACCAAACATGAACAACGAAGAATCAAAAATATCAATTTGGCCCAAAATAGAGAAATTTAAGGGTACTATGCAGCTAGCAAAAATAAAAGAGGCATTAGACCTACAAATACCGTTGTTCACAACAGAAGACCAAAGACTAAAGTACGTAGAAAGTCAATATGGACTATTCTCGCCAAATTCCTGGTACAATATAATAATAACCATATTTTTGGTATTTCTTATATCTCTAACAATAAGAGCGCTACTCACAGTAAATTATGGAAAGCTCTTGAGACGAAAAACGATAAAAAACGATGCGATTGATGCTCAGGAAATGCATCAACTAAACCCTACAGCCCCGGATGATATTTAAGCCATTATAAAGGGAGGTTATAACAGCATGGGAAAATCGAGGTCTTTTCCCATATATTCATATAACCAGTCCCTGCTTTAATAAATATTGTTGGTGTATTACAGCTAGAAGGCTAAGATACGATTTAATTGTATTACTTTTTGGCGGAAATACATCAGTAATATAAATATTTGGCAGATAATTTTTATGTAAGATCTAGACCTCTGACAAGTTTAATCACTTGTCCCTTCTTAATGTAAACAAGAGAATGGAGGTTGTCTCTTGTAATTTTTGATATTGTGTTGCTAAACTAAATATTCCTAACGCATGGCAATAGAAAGGCTATGACGCTAGAAATAGACGTTTCTTTTCTACAAAGTCTTGCGTTGGGAGTATAAAGAACTAGAAATATACAAAAAAAAAAAAAAAAACCTCCAAATTAATCTTGTGCATAATCAACGCCTTTAAACAGTGTTACTTGTTTAATCACATAATCATATGCCTATCATATAAATGTCACAATATCAATGTTAATCATAACCATCGTTTTTACAATTATATAATGTTGTTACTATTCTATTTAATAACCATATGATTCTGCCTGGAAAATTTTTCATTACAGAAATTGGCAATTGACCGACATTACATAATGGTCGAAAACTGGAAAACACCTATCATGATTCGTCAACCGCCAAAGAATGCCCGAAAACACATGATTCAACCAAAAAGCTATCACCCACATAACACCTCAGAGTACGCCATCTACCATACTGCAATCATTTTTCATCTTCTGATGGGACATCGCAAAATAGAGAAGGCGTAACATCCAGCCAAAATACAACCACAGCATATCCGCGAAGGCACCATAGATGGTAACGAAACACAACACAAAGACCCGATATCAACAACATCAGACCCAATGAAGATTTAAATCAGAAAATTCTAATCTTATAAACTTGGGAATCAACCACAAAGTAAGGTTTTAAACACTACCTCAGTCCAATAACGCTTAAAATGCAGAAGGGAGCGGGAAAGGAATGGAAGAACCGTAGTACCAGGCGTACATTTGTACTTAAACTCCTAGGGGATAGGTGTTCCTAGTCCTGCACTTCCCATTTTGAAAAAGCGTGATAGAAAGACAGACTGTGCGGATGCTGAATTTTTAAGAAACAAAAAAAAAAAAAAAAACTTAAGGGTGATAAACTAAAGAAATGACATTATATTAATTCAATCAGTGGATAGGGCAAGGACACGAGAATTGTGATTGGTGTATAATATTCCAAAAATAATAAATGGTGAACAATTAAAAAGTGCCAAGTAGTGAGAAGTTGGAACTTAATAAAAGTGCAAGTGGAAATACTTTTTATGTAACGTTGTATATTTTTAACTTTATTGTAAGAATACCTGGAATCAATTGAAAACTAAATAAATACAAAAAATTTTTTTTTGTGAAACCAGGTATTCAAGTATATACCTTATTAATGTCAAGTGATGTATTAATGTAATTCAAGTGTAAGGTGTAGGTTAATTAAAGGTATAGGAATATATACGTTTTCTTTAAATAATCATTTCTGTGGTGAAAGAATTAAAATAAAAATATTTTGACAATACATAACTGTAAGAAAAATAAAACTTAAGGACAGGGAATGTTCTGATTGACGAGGGCGTCAATCTACAGCGGGATAGGGGACATGTAACATATGGACCAGCAAACCCCCTCCCCCTTTCAGAACTCAAAACCAAATCTCTCATTCATTTATTTTAGAAAGTTTTAAAATAAGAATCTCTTATACATTTAAAGATTTTAAAGTAAAAGTTAATCATCTCATAGGATTTGTGCTTTTTTTTAGTACAAGTTTTATAACAGGCAAAAAATGATACTTTTTACCTTTGGTACAAATCTTCCTTCAAGCAAAAAATGATACTTTTTTGACTACCAAAATTAGATTCAAACTTTTGAATAAAGCCAATTAGAAACCAGATTTCTACACCTGGTCTGGTCAACAAACTGAAGGTGAAAACCCTCGTTATAATAAATCTTTGCAAGGAGGTTAAGCCATATGTTGTATAGTCAAAAAAAAAGAGTTGTGTTGCAACTCTTCTGAGGTCAGTCTACCCTGTGCTTAATTTAGAAATCCGGATTGATTCGGGATATATAAGGTGAACTAAAAGTTAGGTAGATAATTCAGTTTTTGGGTAGACACTCTTTGATGCACTTGTTATACCAATTATTGGAGCTGTTTTACCTGGAGTTGTATATGAAGTAAGAAAATAAAATTATTGTCAATAATTGTGTTTGTCTTTGAGTTAAGGTATAAGTACAGTTCCTATCGTCTGCTGGTACGTTCCCAAGGGAATCTGCCCATCTCGGCAAACCTGAACGTCATGATGATGAATTCGTCTCCAAGGTTATAGAGACTGGCCAATAGAACCCTCCCTATCCATATCCATTAACTATAAGGCTCCCATACCACAAACAACTAAACAATATAAGAAATCAAGTAGACCTTATAAGCAACCAGTAAAACTATAAGAAGTCGAACAAATCAAATAAGAAACCCCCCCCCGTAACACTACTGAAATCATCTGAATTATGTTTTCAAATCCTAGAGTCAAAGGAAAGTAGACTGAAATCAAAATTAAGGAAACATATCTTTCTGACGTCAAGGTAGGCCTGTTCTCTAGGAATTTTCTAAGCCCTAGAAACAAGGTTGGCACAAAAAATGACCTTGATAATATCTTTCTAAAGCATAAATTGGGCTTTGAATCATTCCTGAATGCTTCATTCTTTTAACTCAACTAGTTTCCAAGGTAGCAAAGAGAATCTCATCAAAAATTTTCCACCCAACAATTACTTTTGAAATAAATTAGTATTAATGTTCTTATTAGGTAAATTCCACATAAAAATTACTCTTCAGAAACTTCAACCAGATATATTACCTCCCATATTTCTTGTCAATACTCTTTTCCATAGTGCATATGTAGTATGTACAAATTTTGTATATAACCCAGAGCTACATCCAACCTCATTAGGGGAGGGGCTGGAATAGAGTTGTAATGGCAGCAATTATTATTCTTGAAAATAGCATCTAATTGTATATTTCTTTTTCCTAATCAGATTTCTGAATTATAGCACAACACGCATGGCCAAGTTACAGATTGTAAGATTAGATTGTAACTTTAGATTGCAGATTGTCAACCTAGCATTAGAATAAAAAGATACATTTATTACTAATATTGGTAAAACTATGCAAGTTTTATTAAAAATTCAGCTTTTTAAGCACAATTTAACTAAAAAGATATTCAATCACTTTGCTTGCCTAAAGAATAGGCTCTATAAAACATAAAAAAAACAATTGTTTTTTCCAAAAAAAAACAATTTTTTCCAAAAGAAATACAATTTTTTTTCAAAACAATGTTTAAAAAAAAATTCTTTTAGTTTTATTGATTTTATGCTGTTTTAAGTTTTTCTTCTTACATATTTTTGTATTGCTGAGGATGGCCCTTGGATATAGAGCCAAAATATTCATTCTAATTTACTTCCCACTTTATTAAGAAATTCCCTATTGTTTTTCTTGTTTTTTATGGAAAGGCAGTATGGTCTTTGTCTCTATTTAAAATGGATTATCAGTTCCTCATTATATACTGAATGAAAGCGTCCCGTTAGAAATGGAACTATTAGAACTTCAAGAGGATGACAGTCTTAAAATGCATTGTAATCAGCACAATCTGCAAATGAGTTTTGGAAACTAGTGCCACAATCAAAATACCCAAAGTTAAGAAAAGCTGCTTGGAGATTGCTGTCCAAATTTGGCATAATGTCCTCTTGCAGGTTGCAAACATGATTGAAAACTCAGGAACCAGCAATTAACAGAATTAATTCATACCAAAAAACAGACTTGAACCAAATTTTCAGAAAACTAAGGTCAAGTTTGACCAAATTTCAGAGAAACTAAGGTCAAGTTCCAAACACACATGCCACCTACAAGAGACCACTACCTGTCATGTTAAAAAATTAGATATATGCACGTATTTACTTGAAGATGTACTCAAGAACACAAAATTTGATAACAACTTAAGTTCTTGATGTTTTAATTTTATGTTAGCTCAAGTAAAGAAATTATTAGAATTTGGCTCAACCTGTAGTGAAGCTTGGCCACCTTTGCAATATAAATTTAACAAAGTCTCCCATTTGAACTGTTGATGCATTGGTAATTTTATTAACTGATTGTGGATTTTATTAATTGGTAAAGTTCAGATAACTTTTCTATGCAAATTTCATTTGCAAGCTTATTTTTTTGGTTCAAAATCAAATACTAGATGGACATTACAAGTAATCTACTATAAATTAATAAATAAATTTGGACAATTGTGATGCAGTTCCCTTCTTGTTATTTTTTTTTTTTTTTTTTACTTGAAAGAACCTTAGTTGCTTGCCTAAATTCTAATCAAGATCATTGTTAGTCATTAGTTGTGAGTGGCTGATATTTCTGATTTGAGTTTTTTGTTTTGATTTTTTTTCTACCTATTATTTTATTCTACATTTTTATCTTTTTAATCCTTCCAATTTGGGTTTTTTGTTTTATTTTGATATCCATGTTGCTGGCTATGGTGTCTTAATTTATTTTATTCTCTTTTTTTCTGTTCCAGATTGTTCTCATTGTTACACAAAAAATATGAACTTGATTTTTCAAGACCATCTCTAATATTACTAAGGAAGGAAAGTACTTTTTTTGTGTAATATCTGTTTTGTTGTATCCAGTATATTTGTTGGCCTTGTAAAATCCCATTTTTGTATTCCTTCTCTTTTTTGTGATTGCAGGCCAATGCAGTCTATAAAGTTAATGATAAATGTGTAAATTGTTGTAGTGTGAATAAGTCAAATTGCAAATTGTATTTGTTTGAAAACACACTTTAGCAAGCAAAGTTATCAATAAACTTGCTGATATAATCCCAAACGTTTTACTTCTGCATCATAACAATCAACAGATGGCTAGGAAAATTAATTTGAGAAATTTTCAAAAAGAGCTAGAAATTCCTCAGAAATGATGTCATTTTTTAGGGGTTTTGTGTCTTTTTAGAACTTTCAGCTGCAAACAGCAATATTTTCTTACTAGTCTTTTTTTTCAGAAACATGCTTTTAAAATTTTGGCAACTTGGCTGTTTTATCTTATGGGGCCCTATTAAAAGCTCCAAATTAAATTTGCCTTAGAAATAAACTATGAAAAGGTGTAAGAAAAACCATTAAGTTATGTATTCACTTTTGTCCTTGCTAAATTATGTTGTAAACTGCAAATTTGTCCTGAAGCCACTTTTTACCACTAAGAAAGTAGATTTCTTCACAATTGGATTATTCTGAATTTCTTAAAGAAAAGTGTGATTATGTAACATATGGACCAGCAACCCCCCCCTTTCGGAACCCAAAACTAAGTCTCTTATTTCGTTCACTTTAGAAAGTTTCAAACAAAAGTTTTACAAACAAAGTTTTACTTTTGGCACAAATTTCACGGCAAGCAATTTTGCTTACAATTTCGCAATTACAACAAGTTTTAAAACTTCCAATTTTGGTAGTCGAAAATAATACCTTTTTTTAATGATAGTTTTACAGCAAGCAATTTTGCTTACAATTTCGCAACAAGTTTTAAAACTTCCAATTTTAATAGTCGAAAATAATACCTTTTTAATGTTAGTTTTACAGCAAGCAACTTTGCTTACAATTTCGCAATAAGTTTTATAGCTTCCAATTTTGGTAGTCGAAAATAATACCTTTTTTTATGACAGTTTTACATGCAAAGTTTAACATGCAATTTTGGTTACAATTTCGTAATTACAGCTACCAATTTTAATAGTCAAAAATGATACAAAATGATACAAAATAATACTTTTGACAACCAAAACTGGATTCATATCGTGTTACAATATTTCTGAGGTCAATCTACCCAGTGCTTAATTTAGAAATCCGGGTTGATTCGGGATATATAAGGTGAACTAAAAGTTAGGAGTGTAATTCAGTTTGTTGGTAGACATACTTTGATGCACTTGATACTACTCTCAATTATTGGAACCGTTTTACCTGGATTTGTATATGAAGTAAGAAAATAAAATTATTGTCAATAATTGTGTTTGTCTTTGAGTTAAGGTACAGGTACAGTTCCTATTGTCTACTGGTACGTTCCCAAGGGAATCTGCCCATCTCGGCAAACCTAAACGTCATGATGATGAATTCGTCTCAAAGGTTATAGAGACTGGTCATTAGAACCCTCCCAATCTATATCCATTAACTATAAGGCTCCCATACCACAAACTAGATAAGAAAACGAATAAACCTTAATAAGAAACCCCCCCCCCGTAACATTTGGCGCGGTCATCAAAAAAGACACTAAAGGAACTGTATAAGCCTAACAACATGACTACCTGCTACCCTAGACAAAAATGATTATTCACAAATTATTTTTTGATTTTAAGTGCATTTAATTTTACATTATTTAAGTGTAGTGTAATTTTACTTCTACTTATGTATTTTTTATGTGTACCCATCTTAAAATTATTAGAATCTTCAGTAGTTAAATATAAATAAATGTTAAATAAAAACTAAAATCTTATATACCGCATAACTTCAAGAAAAAAAACTGAATTAAAATAACAAATATGGCTCAAGAACAAGATGAATTATTAAAAGCGCAACAAATTATTGCAACTTCGGTAGAAATTGCAAAATCATTACCTGATTATGAAGGGGATACAGATGTAGATCAATTCAACATCCATTTAGGACAATTTGTTGAAATGACAAAAATCGACCTAAATGCATTAAAAAACATGCTACTCTTAAGACTAAAAGGACAGGCTTTGACATTTTTGAAACAAATTGAAAATACCGTAGGAACTGAAACCACCTCAACAATTAACTCAATAAAGTTATTGCAACAGGCTTTTCAAAAGAGATTCATCGATACTAGTTCATTGAACAAACTAAAACATGGGTTAGTCACATTCGAACAGACCCAGAACGTAAGAGAATATTTAAATAAAATTAGAATCGCAACAGAAGCGCGATACGGTCCAGGTGAAGGGGAATTGTATGAAAAAATAATACTAAACGCATTTAAACAGGGACTCAACCCAAAACTATATCGTCTCTTAATTTCCAAAAAAATCGACGACTTAGAACTGGCAGTTCAGGAAATAGAGACCGCCGTGGAAATCGATTCCATAGTCCTGCAGCACCAAAAACTATCAATAAATGCGGTAGAAAGTAAAACAGCTGTAAAATCAAGAGATCCCTCTCCGCGATTTTTCTCCAGAGAATCATCGCCAAAACCACTTCGAAATCAAATTCGAACCACCACACCTCCAAGACAAGTACGCTTTGCCCCCAATAATCAAATGAGGGCACAGGCGAATTATGAACCACTAAGGTGCTACTCCTGTAACCGGTTAGGTCACATCGCAAGAAATTGTTTTACAAACAATAATTATCGCCCAAATTTTAGGGGATCGAGCAACCATTTGTCCAGGGGGACAAACTATAATGGGTACGCCCCTAGAGGCAATCGAGGGAACACCTTTTTAACAAGAGGTAATTATCCAACCCAAAATTTCCAACGCAGTACAAATCAGTATCGCGGAGGGTATCGCGGAAGGTTAAACCAACCTAACAATGGTTGGAATAGAAATACAAGAGGTAACTTTACCAGCCGACGGAACCCATATAATAACTCAACTTCAATTAATGATCAAGAAAACCAAAATAGAACTAATGAAAACTCTACACCCGAAATCTGGGAACCCCAGGGAAACGAATCAAGCCCCCAAAATTCGTAGGACCAAAATTTGGTGGCAAAATAATATATAGGTCCCCACCAGTGATTATACCATTTTTAAGTGCAAATAATAATAATATGTTACCAGTATTTGAAAATTTTAATGCAGGAAATATTTATTTCTCAGCCC
>NW_027065204.1:0-22769 GCF_032884065.1 Artemia franciscana
CCAACAGCTAGTATTTATATATATATATATATATATATATATATATATATATATATATATATATATATACTAATATGGCGCGTAACTAATATGTAACTAATATGGCACGTAACGACTTACACGCGCGGGGGGGCTTGGGGGGGGGGCACGAAGCGCCCCAACCAACTAGGTGTTGGGGTGGCGCGAAGCGCCACCCCAACAGCTAGTATATATATATATATATATATATATATATATATATATATATATATATATATATATATATATATATATATATATATACTAGCTGTTGGGGTGGCGTTTCGCGCCACCCCAACACCTAGTTGGTGGGGCGCTTCGCGCCCCCACCCCAAGCCCCTCCGCGCGTAAGTCGTTACGCGCCATATTAGTTACGTGCCATTGTAGTTGTGTCCTATGTCCCACCTGTGAATATAGATATATTTATATATATATATATATATATATATATATATATATATATATATATATATATATATATATATATATATATATATATATATATATATATATATATATATATATATATATATATATATATATATATATATATATATATATATATATATATATATATATATATATATATACTAGCTGTTGGGGTGGCGCTTCGCGCCACCCCAACACCTAGTTGGTGGGGGCGCTTCGCGCCCCCCCCCAAGCCCCCCCGCGCGCGTAAGTCGTTACGCGCCATAATAGTTACGCGCCATTGTAGTTGTGTCCCTATGTCCCACCTGTGAATATAGATATATATATATATATATGGTTTTAACTACGTAAAACTTGCGAATATACAACATTCTTTGCTGTCCCATTGTCTTTGCATATAAATAGATTGTCAGGTTATCCCCCTGTTTCCCCCGGTGTCCCCGTTGTAGTTGTGTCCCTGTGTCCCGGTCGTCATTTATATTCCCTGTGTCCCGGGTCCCGGTCATCATTTGTATCCCGGTGTCCCGGTCTGTATATACATTCGTTTTTTAGTTTTGTTTTTCTCCTTTATTTTTTTCCTTTTTTTTTCTTTTTTAGCTTATTTAGATTTTTAGATTTTTTAGTTTTTTTTATTAGTTTTTAGTTTTTATTTCTTTTTAGTTTTTTTGTCCCGGTCGTCATTTATATCCCCCTGTTTCCCCCGGTGTCCCCGTTGTAGTTGTGTCCCTGTGTCCCGGTCGTTATTTATATTCCCTGTGTCCCGGTCGTCATTTGTATCCCGGTGTACCGGTCTGTATATACATTCGTTTTTTAGTTTTGTTTTTCTCCTTTATTTTTTTCCTTTTTTTTTCTTTTTTAGTTTATTTAGATTTTTAGATTTTTTAGTTTTTTTATTAGTTTTTAGTTTTTTTTTCTTTTTAGTTTTTTTGTAGTTTTTACCTTCTTTTTAGTTTTGTTAATTTTTTTTTTTACTTGTGTCCTGGTCGTCATTTATACTCCCTGTGTCCCGGTGCTTTGTTGATTGCTAATCGAACATTCCTTTTGTCCTGGTCGCTTTCTCTTTGAGTGTCGTCATTTATTTTTTTCTTTTTTAGTTCTTTTAGTTTTTACCTTTTTTAGTTTTTTTTTAGTTTTTAGTTTTTTTAGTTTTTTACCTTTTTTTAGTTTTTTTAGTTTTTTAGCTTTTTTATTTTTTTTATTAGTTTTTAGTTTTTTTGTAGTTTTTGCCTTTTTTTTTAGTTTTTTGTCCTGGTCGCTTTCTCTTTGAGTGTCGTCATTTATTAGTTTTTTCCTTTTTTTTTTTAGTTTTTTATTGGTTTTTACCTTTATTTTAGCTTATTTTTCAGTTTTTTCCTTTTTTTTAGTTTTTTTTTATTTTTTATTTTTTTTAGTTTTTTACCTTTTTTTAGTTTTTTTAGTTTTTTTAGTTTTTTAGCTTTTTTACTTTTTTTATTAGTTTTTAGTTTTTTTTTGTAGTTTTTGCCTTTTTTTAGTTTTTTCAGTTTTTTTTTTAGTTTTTTATTGGTTTTTACCTTTATAGTTTTTTTAGTTTTTTAGCTTTTTTATTTTTTTTATTAGTTTTTAGTTTTTTTTGTAGTTTTTGCCTTTTTTTAGTTTTTTCAGTTTTGACGTCACCTAATCCAGTTTTTTCAGGTGACGTCACCTGACACATCCATCCACACATCCATCCACACATCCACAGACAGACAACTTATTTTTATATATATAGATTTTAGTTTTTTATTTTTTAGTTTTTTTAGTTTTTTACCTTTTTTTAGTTTTTTTAGTTTTTTTAGTTTTTTAGCTTTTTTACTTTTTTTATTAGTTTTTAGTTTTTTTTTGTAGTTTTTGCCTTTTTTTAGTTTTTTCAGTTTTTTTTTTAGTTTTTTATTGGTTTTTACCTTTATAGTTTTTTTAGTTTTTTAGCTTTTTTATTTTTTTTATTAGTTTTTAGTTTTTTTTGTAGTTTTTGCCTTTTTTTAGTTTTTTCAGTTTTGACGTCACCTAATCCAGTTTTTTCAGGTGACGTCACCTGACACATCCATCCACACATCCATCCACACATCCATCCACAGACAACTTATTTTTATATATATAGATATATATATATATATATATATATATATATATATATATATATATATATATATATATATATATATATATATATATATATATGTTTTTAACTACGTAAAACTTGCGAATATACAACATTCTTTGCTGTCCCATTGTCTGTGCATATAAATAGAATGTCAGGTTTAACGACTCTTGAACATGCAACAGATAATGGTCCATGGAAAAACAATCCGTATTCAGATCTATACCTCATGATTTTAATGATTGCCCTTGAGCTTTGTTGATGGTGATTGCTAATCGACGATTCCCTGTGTCGCCATCGTCATTTATATATCCCCCTGAGCCCCCCGGAGTCCCTGTTGTAGTTGTGTCCATTTGTCCCGGTCGTCATGTCCCGGTTTCCCGGTCGTCATTTGTGTCCCGGTCTGTATATACATTCGTTTTTGAATTGGTCTTTTTTTAGGTTTTAGTTTTTTACCTTTAATTTGTGTCCCGGTGCTTTGTTGATAGTGATTGCTAATCGGACAGTCCTTGTGTCCCAGTCGTCATTTATATTCTCTATGTGCCGGTGTCCCGGTCGTCATTTGTGTCCCGATGTCCCGGTCTGTAATTTCGTCAGTCGAAAACATGACGTCAGTCGACACAGAAACATGACGTCACCTAACAGATCCACAGACAGACAACTTATTTTTATATATATAGATACACATATAAATATATATATATATATATATATTTTCTTTTTAGTTTTTTTGTAGTTTTTACCTTTTTTAGTTTTTTTCTTCTTTTGTATTAATGCTAAAGCCAAGGTTCAAACCTGGAGCTTCTGGGACCTAGAACCTGAAACATAACGCTTTACCAACTCAGCTACTTCGGCTTGAATACATTCGTTTTGAGCAGCGTCCTCGGGTGTTGCCATTATAGGTTCTTCAGTCATTTTACAATTAGAAATTTCTCTTTCAACGGTCTTCTTACAATTAAAAATTTGTCTTTGAACGATATTCTTAAATACCTGTGTCCTGGTCATCATTTATATTCCCTGTGTCCCGGTCGTCATTTGTGTCCCGGTATCCCAGTCTGTAATTTCTCTTTGAGTGTCCCGGTCGTTATTTATATTCCCTCTGTCCCGGTCGTCATTTATGTCCCGGTCGTCATTTGTGTCCCGGTCTGTAATTTCTCTTTGAGTGTTTTTTCTTTTTAGTATTTTTTAGTTTTTTACCTTTTTTCTTTTTTCAGTTTTCTTTTTCTTCTTTATTTTTCAGCTTCACTATGAAATACATATCGCCGAACCTTTGTTTTTTTAACTAAAATCTGGTAGACATTGATGACCTTATCCAAGTCAAAATCCCAAACCCAATCATCATTGCTATCATTTTCAGTTTTGATATGTTTTGACTCTCGCTGTCCAGGTGGATCTTCATCTAACTGCGCGGTTTTGCGTTCTTTAGCCTCAAGCCTGTTTCCTTGCTGTTCTTTTGATTCCTCGGCACGCTTTCTTTTCTGACTTTCTCTATCAGCAGCAAGTTTTTTGGCATAGACTCTTTGAGCATCTTCATCGGCTTTTGCCATGGTAAGTTCATCAGTCATTGTAAACTTAAACATTAATAGATTTCTAGGTGAACATATGTCTTAAATATCTTGAATGACATCACCGTCAAAGCAAAAATGACGACAACTAATTTCATGACGTCAGCCGACACAGAAACATGACGTCACCTGATCCACAGACAGACAGACAACTTATTTTTATATATATAGAAGATAGATATATATTTATATGCGTACATACATATATATATATATATACTAGCTGTTGGGGTGGCGCTTCGCGCCACCCCAACACCTAGTTGGTGGGGGCGCTTCGCGCCCCCCCCAAGCCCCCCCGCGCGCGAAAGTCGTTACGCGCCATAATAGTTACGCGCCATTGTAGTTGTGTCCCTATGTCCCACCTGTGAATATAGATAGATATATATATATATATATATATATATATATATATATATATATATATATATATATATATATATGGTTTTAACTACGTAAAACTTGCGAATATACAACATTCTTTGCTGTCCCATTGTCTTTGCATATAAATAGATTGTCAGGTTTACCGACTCTTGAACATGCAACATATAATGGTCCATGGGAAAACAATCTGTATTCAGATCTATACCTCATGATTCTAATGATTGCCCTTGAGCTTTGTTGATGGTGATTGCTAATCGACCATTCCCTGTCCCGGTGTCCCGGTCGTCATTTACATCCCCCTGTTTCCCCCGGTGTCCCCGTTGTAGTTGTGTCCCTGTGTCCCGGTCGTCATTTATATTCCCTGTGTCCCGGTCGTCATTTGTATCCCGGTGTCCCGGTCTGTATATACATTCGTTTTTTAGTTTTGTTTTTCTCCTTTATTTTTTTCCTTTTTTTTTCTTTTTTAGCTTATTTAGATTTTTAGATTTTTTAGTTTTCTTTATTAGTTTTTAGTTTTTTTTTCTTTTTAGTTTTTTTGTCCCGGTCGTCATTTATATCCCCCTGTTTCCCCCGGTGTCCCCGTTGTAGTTGTGTCCCTGTGTCCCGGTCGTCATTTATATTCCCTGTGTCCCGGTCGTCATTTGTATCCCGGTGTACCGGTCTGTATATACATTCGTTTTTTAGTTTTGTTTTTCTCCTTTATTTTTTTCCTTTTTTTTTCTTTTTTAGTTTATTTAGATTTTTAGATTTTTTAGTTTTTTTATTAGTTTTTAGTTGTTTTTTTTCTTTTTAGTTTTTTTGTAGTTTTTACCTTCTTTTTAGTTTTGTTAATTTTTTTTTTTACTTATGTCCTGGTCGTCATTTATACTCCCTGTGTCCCGGTGCTTTGTTGATTGCTAATCGAACAGTCCTTTTGTCCTGGTCGCTTTCTCTTTGAGTGTCGTCATTTATTTTTTTCTTTTTTAGTTCTTTTAGTTTTTACCTTTTTTAGTTTTTTTTAGTTTTTTAGATGAAAATTTTTTTTAGTTTTTTCCTTTTTTTCTTTTTAGTTTTTTATTGGTTTTTACCTTTATGTTAGCTTATTTTTCAGTTTTTTCCTTTTTTTTTAGTTTTTTTTTATTTTTTATTTTTTTTAGTTTTTTACCTTTTTTTTAGTTTTTTTAGTTTTTTTAGTTTTTTTAGTTTTTTAGCTTTTTTACTTTTTTTATTAGTTTTTAGTTTTTTTGTAGTTTTTGCCTTTTTTTAGTTTTTTCAGTTTTTTTTTAGTTTTTTATTGGTTTTTACCTTTATTTTAGCTTATTTTTCAGTTTTTTCCTTTTTTTTAGTTTTTTTAAGTTTTTAGTTTTTTTAGTTTTTTACCTTTTTTTAGTTTTTTTAGTTTTTTTAGTTTTTTAGCTTTTTTATTTTTTTTATTAGTTTTTAGTTTTTTTGTAGTTTTTGCCTTTTTTTTAGTTTTTTTAGTTTTTTAGCTTTTTTATTAGTTTTTAGTTTTTTTTGTAGTTTTTGCCTTTTTTTACTTTTTTTAGTTTTTTAGCTTTTTTATTTTTTTTTATTAGTTTTTAGTTTTTTTTGTAGTTTTTGCCTTTTTTTAGTTTTTTCAGTTTTGACGTCACCTGATCCAGTTTTTTCAGGTGACGTCACCTGATCCACGATCCACAGATCCACAGACAACTTATTTTTATATATATAGATAGTTTTTTTTTTTTTACTTATGTCCTGGTCGTCATTTATACTCCCTGTGTCCCGGTGCTTTGTTGATTGCTAATCGAACATTCCTTTTGTCCTGGTCGCTTTCTCTTTGAGTTTCGTCATTTATTTTTTTTTTTTTAGTTCTTTTAGTTTTTACCTTTTTTAGTTTTTTTTAGTTTTTTAGATGAAAATTTTTTTTAGTTTTTTCCTTTTTTTCTTTTTAGTTTTTTATTGGTTTTTACCTTTATTTTAGCTTATTTTTCAGTTTTTTCCTTTTTTTAGTTTTTTTTTATTTTTTATTTTTTTTAGTTTTTTACCTTTTTTTAGTTTTTTTAGTTTTTTTAGTTTTTTAGCTTTTTTACTTTTTTTATTAGTTTTTAGTTTTTTTTTGTAGTTTTTGCCTTTTTTTAGTTTTTTCAGTTTTTTTTTTAGTTTTTTATTGGTTTTTACCTTTATTTTAGCTTATTTTTCAGTTTTTTCCTTTTTTTTTAGTTTTTTTTTTAGTTTTTAGTTTTTTTAGTTTTTTACCTTTTTTTAGTTTTTTTAGTTTTTTTAGTTTTTTAGCTTTTTTGTTTTTTTTATTAGTTTTTAGTTTTTTTTGTAGTTTTTGCCTTTTTTTAGTTTTTTTAGTTTTTTAGCTTTTTTATTAGTTTTTAGTTTTTTTTGTAGTTTTTGCCTTTTTTTAGTTTTTTTAGTTTTTTAGCTTTTTTATTTTTTTTATTAGTTTTTAGTTTTTTTTGTAGTTTTTGCCTTTTTTTAGTTTTTTCAGTTTTGACGTCACCTGATCCAGTTTTTTCAGGTGACGTCACCTGATCCATCCACAGACAGACAGACAACTTATTTTTATATATATAGAAGATATATATATATACTAGCTGTTGGGATGGCGCTTCGCGCCACCCCAACACCTAGTTGGTGGGGGCGCTTCGCGCCCCCCCAAGCCCCCCCGCGCGCGTAAGTCGTTACGCGCCATAATAGGTACGCGCCATTGTAGTTGTGTCCCTATGTCCCACCTTTGAATATAGATATATATATATATATATATATATATGGTTTTAACTACGTAAAACTTGCGAATATACAACATTCTTTGCTGTCCCATTGTCTTTGCATATAAATAGATTGTCAGGTTTACCGACTCTTGAACATGCAACATATAATGGTCCATGGGAAAACAATCTGTATTCAGATCTATACCTCATGATTCTAATGATTGCCCTTGAGCTTTGTTGATGGTTATTGCTAATCGACCATTCCCTGTCCCGGTGTCCCGGTCGTCATTTATATCCCCCTGTTTCCCCCGGTGTCCCCGTTGTAGTTGTGTCCCTGTGTCCCGGTCGTCATTTATATTCCCTGTGTCCCGGTCGTCATTTGTATCCCGGTGTCCCGGTCTGTATATACATTCGTTTTTTAGTTTTGTTTTTCTCCTTTATTTTTTTCCTTTTTTTTCTTTTTTAGTTTATTTAGATTTTTAGATTTTTTAGTTTTTTTATTAGTTTTTAGTTTTTTTTTCTTTTTAGTTTTTTTGTAGTTTTTACCTTCTTTTTAGTTTTGTTAGTTTTTTTTTTTACTTATGTCCTGGTCGTCATTTATACTCCCTGTGTCCCGGTGCTTTGTTGATTGCTAATCGAACATTCCTTTTGTCCTGGTCGCTTTCTCTTTGAGTGTCGTCATTTATTTTTTTCTTTTTTAGTTCTTTTAGTTTTTACCTTTTTTAGTTTTTTTTAGTTTTTTAGATGAAAATTTTTTTTAGTTTTTTCCTTTTTTTCTTTTTAGTTTTTTATTGGTTTTTACCTTTATTTTAGCTTATTTTTCAGTTTTTTCCTTATTTTTAGTTTTTTTTTTATTTTTTATTTTTTTAGTTTTTTACCTTTTTTTAGTTTTTTTAGTTTTTTTAGTTTTTTAGCTTTTTTACTTTTTTATTAGTTTTTAGTTTTTTTTTGTAGTTTTTGCCTTTTTTTAGTTTTTTCAGTTTTTTATTAGTTTTTTATTGGTTTTTACCTTTATTTTAGCTTATTTTTCAGTTTTTTCCTTTTTTTTAGTTTTTTTTAGTTTTTAGTTTTTTTAGTTTTTTACCTTTTTTTAGTTTTTTTAGTTTTTTTTAGTTTTTTAGCTTTTTTATTTTTTTATTAGTTTTTAGTTTTTTTTGTAGTTTTTGCCTTTTTTTAGTTTTTTTAGTTTCTTAGCTTTTTTATTAGTTTTTAGTTTTTTTTTAGTTTTTGCCTTTTTTTAGTTTTTTTCTTTTTAGTTTTTTTGTAGTTTTTACCTTCTTTTTAGTTTTGTTAGTTTTTTTTTTTACTTATGTCCTGGTCGTCATTTATACTCCCTGTGTCCCGGTGCTTTGTTGATTGCTAATCGAACATTCCTTTTGTCCTGGTCGCTTTCTCTTTGAGTGTCGTCATTTATTTTATTCTTTTTTAGTTCTTTTAGTTTTTACCTTTTTTAGTTTTTTTTTAGTTTTTTAGATGAAAATTTTTTTTAGTTTTTTCCTTTTTTCTTTTTAGTTTTTTATTGGTTTTTACCTTTATTTTAGCTTATTTTTCAGTTTTTTCCTTTTTTTTAGTTTTTTTTATTTTTTATTTTTTTTAGTTTTTTACCTTTTTTTAGTTTTTTTAGTTTTTTTAGTTTTTTAGCTTTTTTACTTTTTTTATTAGTTTTTAGTTTTTTGTGTAGTTTTTGCCTTTTTTTAGTTTTTTCAGTTTTATTTTAGTTTTTTATTGTTTTTTACCTTTGTTTTAGCTTATTTTTCAGTTTTTTCCTTTTTTTTAGTTTTTAGTTTTTTTAGTTTTTTACCTTTTTTTAGTTTTTTTAGTTTTTTTAGTTTTTTAGCTTTTTTATTTTTTTTTATTAGTTTTTAGTTTTTTTTGTAGTTTTTGCCTTTTTTTAGTTTTTTTAGTTTTTTAGCTTTTTTATTAGTTTTTAGTTTTTTTTGTAGTTTTTGCCTTTTTTTAGTTTTTTTTAGTTTTTTAGCTTTTTTATTTTTTTTATTAGTTTTTAGTTTTTTTTTGTAGTTTTTGCCTTTTTTTAGTTTTTTCAGTTTTGACGTCACCTGATCCAGTTTTTTCAGGTGACGTCACCTGATCCACACATCCACAGACAGACAACTTATTTTTATATATATAGACTAGCTGTTGGGGTGGCGCTTCGCGCCACCCCAACACCTAGTTGGTGGGGGCGCTTCACGCCCCCCCCCAAGCCCCCCCGCGCGCGTAAGTCGTTACGTGCCATAATAGTTACGCGCCATTGTAGTTGTGTCCCTATGTCCCACCTGTGAATATAGATAGATATATATATATATGGTTTTAACTACGTAAAACTTGCGAATATACAACATTCTTTGCTGTCCCATTGTCTTTGCATATAAATAGATTGTCAGGTTTACCGACTCTTGAACATGCAACATATAATGGTCCATGGGAAAACAATCTGTATTCAGATCTATACCTCATGATTCTAATGATTGCCCTTGAGCTTTGTTGATGGTGATTGCTAATCGACCATTCCCTGTCCCGGTGTCCCGGTCGTCATTTACATCCCCCTGTTTCCTCCGGTGTCCCCGTTGTAGTTGTGTCCCTGTGTCCCGGTCGTCATTTATATTCCCTGTGTCCCGGTCGTCATTTGTATCCCGGTGTCCCGGTCTGTATATACATTCGTTTTTTAGTTTTGTTTTTCTCCTTTATTTTTTTCCTTTTTTTTTCTTTTTTAGCTTATTTAGATTTTTAGATTTTTTAGTTTTTTTATTAGTTTTTAGTTTTTTTTTCTTTTTAGTTTTTTTGTCCCGGTCGTCATTTATTCCCTGTGTCCCGGTCGTCATTTGTATCCCGGTGTACCGGTCTGTATATACATTCGTTTTTTAGTTTTGTTTTTCTCCTTTATTTTTTTCCTTTTTTTTTCTTTTTTAGTTTATTTAGATTTTTAGATTTTTTAGTTTTTTTATTAGTTTTTAGTTTTTTTTTCTTTTTAGTTTTTTTGTAGTTTTTACCTTCTTTTTAGTTTTGTTAATTTTTTTTTTACTTATGTCCTGGTCGTCATTTATACTCCCTATGTCCCGGTGCTTTGTTGATTGCTAATCGAACATTCCTTTTGTCCTGGTCGCTTTCTCTTTGAGTGTCGTCATTTATTTTTTTCTTTTTTAGTTCTTTTAGTTTTTACCTTTTTTAGTTTTTTTTAGTTTTTTAGATGAAAATTTTTTTAGTTTTTTCCTTTTTTTCTTTTTAGTTTTTATTGGTTTTTACCTTTATGTTAGCTTATTTTTCAGTTTTTTCCTTTTTTTTAGTTTTTTTTTTATTTTTTATTTTTTTAGTTTTTTACCTTTTTTTAGTTTTTTTAGTTTTTTTAGTTTTTTAGCTTTTTTACTTTTTTTATTAGTTTTTAGTTTTTTTGTAGTTTTTGCCTTTTTTTAGTTTTTTCAGTTTTTTTTTTAGTTTTTTATTGGTTTTTACCTTTATTTTAGCTTATTTTTCAGTTTTTTCCTTTTTTTTAGTTTTTTTTAGTTTTTAGTTTTTTTAGTTTTTTACCTTTTTTTAGTTTTTTTAGTTTTTTTAGTTTTTTAGCTTTTTTATTTTTTTATTAGTTTTTAGTTTTTTTTGTAGTTTTTGCCTTTTTTTTAGTTTTTTTAGTTTTTTAGCTTTTTTATTAGTTTTTAGTTTTTTTTGTAGTTTTTGCCTTTTTTTAGTTTGACAACTTATTTTTATATATATAGATAGTTTTTTTTTTTTACTTATGTCCTGGTCGTCATTTATACTCCCTGTGTCCCGGTGCTTTGTTGATTGCTAATCGAACATTCCTTTTGTCCTGATTTATTTGAGTGTCTTTTGAGTGTATTTGAGTGTCGTCATTTATTAGTTTTTTCCTTTTTTTCTTTTTAGTTTTTTATTGGTTTTTACCTTTATTTTAGCTTATTTTTCAGTTTTTTCCTTTTTTTTAGTTTTTTTTTATTTTTTATTTTTTTTAGTTTTTTACCTTTTTTTAGTTTTTTTAGTTTTTTTAGTTTTTTAGCTTTTTTACTTTTTTTATTAGTTTTTAGTTTTTTTTTGTAGTTTTTGCCTTTTTTTAGTTTTTTCAGTTTTTTTTTTAGTTTTTTTTGTAGTTATTGCCTTTTTTTAGTTTTTTTAGTTTTTTAGCTTTTTTATTTTTTTTATTAGTTTTTAGTTTTTTTGTAGTTTTTGCCTTTTTTAGTTTTTTCAGTTTTGACGTCACCTGATCCAGTTTTTTCAGGTGACGTCACCTGACCCATCCACACATCCACAGACAGACAACTTATTTTTATATATATAGATAGATATATATATACATATATATATATATATCTTCTATATATATAAAAATAAGTTGTCTGTCTGTGGATGTGTGGATCAGGTGACGTCACCTGAAAAAACTGGATCAGGTGACGTCAAAACTGAAAAAACTAAAAAAAGGCAAAAATTACAAAAAAAACTAAAAACTAATAAAAAAAATAAAAAAGCTAAAAAACTAAAAAAACTAAAAAAAGGCAAAAACTACAAAAAAAACTAAAAACTAATAAAAAAAATAAAAAAGCTAAAAAACTAAAAAAACTAAAAAAACTAAAAACTAAAAAAAACTAAAAAAAAGGAAAAAATTGAAAAATAAGCTAAAATAAAGGTAAAAACCAATAAAAAACTAAAAAAACTGAAAAAACTAAAAAAAGGCAAAAACTACAAAAAAACTAAAAACTAATAAAAAAAGTAGAAAAGCTAAAAAACTAAAAAAACTAAAAAAAGGTAAAAAACTAAAAAAAATAAAAAATAAAAAAAAACTAAAAAAAAGGAAAAAACTGAAAAATAAGCTAAAATAAAGGTAAAAACCAATAAAAAACTAAAAAGAAAAAAAGGAAAAAACTAAAAAAAATTTTCATCTAAAAAACTAAAAAAAACTAAAAAAGGTAAAAACTAAAAGAACTAAAAAAGAAAAAAATAAATGACGCAACTCAAAGAGAAAGCGACCAGGACAAAAGGAATGTTCGATTAGCAATCAACAAAGCACCGGGACACAGGGAGTATAAATGACGACCAGGACATAAGTAAAAAAAAAAAACTATCTATATATATAAAAATAAGTTGTCTGTGGATCTGTGGATCGTGGATCAGGTGACGTCACCTGAAAAAACTGGATCAGGTGACGTCAAAACTGAAAAAACTAAAAAAGGCAAAAACTACAAAAAAAACTAAAAACTAATAAAAAAGCTAAAAAACTAAAAAAACTAAAAAAAAGGCAAAAACTACCAAAAAAACTAAAAACTAATAAAAAAAATAAAAAAGCTAAAAAACTAAAAAAACTAAAAAAACTAAAAAAAGGTAAAAAACTAAAAAAACTAAAAACTAAAAAAAACTAAAAAAAGGAAAAAACTGAAAAATAAGCTAAAATAAAGGTAAAAACCAATAAAAAACTTAAAAAAAAAACTGAAAAAACTAAAAAAAGGCAAAAACTACAAAAAAACTAAAAACTAATAAAAAAAGTAAAAAAGCTAAAAAACTAAAAAAACTAAAAAAACTAAAAAAACTAAAAAAACTAAAAAAAGATAAAAAACTAAAAAAAATAAAAAATAAAAAAAAAACAAAAAAAAGGAAAAAACTGAAAAATAAGCTAACATAAAGGTAAAAACCAATAAAAAACTAAAAAGAAAAAAAGGAAAAAACTAAAAAAAATTTTCATCTAAAAAACTAAAAAAAACTAAAAAAGGTAAAAACTAAAAGAACTAAAAAAGAAAAAAATAAATGACGACACTCAAAGAGAAAGCGACCAGGACAAAAGGAATGTTCGATTAGCAATCAACAAAGCACCGGGACACAGGGAGTATAAATGACGACCAGGACATAAGTAAAAAAAAAAATTAACAAAACTAAAAAGAAGGTAAAAACTACAAAAAAACTAAAAAGAAAAAAAAACTAAAAACTAATAAAAAAACTAAAAAATCTAAAAATCTAAATAAACTAAAAAAGAAAAAAAAAGGAAAAAAATAAAGGAGAAAAACAAAACTAAAAAACGAATGTATATACAGACCGGTACACCGGGATACAAATGACGACCGGGACACAGGGAATATAATTACGACCGGGACACAGGGACACAACTACAACGGGGACACCGGGGGAAACAGGGGGATATAAATGACGACCGGGACAAAAAAACTAAAAAGAAAAAAAAACTAAAAACTAATAAAAAAACTAAAAAATCTAAAAATCTAAATAAGCTAAAAAAGAAAAAAAGGAAAAAAATAAAGGAGAAAAACAAAACTAAAAAACGAATGTATATACAGACCGGGACACCGGGATACAAATGACGACCGGGACACAGGGAATATAAATGACGACCGGGACACAGGGACACAACTACAACGGGGACACCGGGGGAAACAGGGGGATGTAAATGACGACCGGGACACCGGGACAGGGAATGGTCGATTAGCAATCACCATCAACAAAGCTCAAGGGCAATCATTAGAATCATGAGGTATAGAACTGAATACAGATTGTTTTCCCATGGACCATTATATGTTGCATGTTCAAGAGTCGGTAAACCTGACAATCTATTTATATGCAAAGACAATGGGACAGCAAAGAATGTTGTATATTCGCAAGTTTATATATATATATATATATATATATATATATATATATATATATATATATATATATATATATATATATATATATATATATATACTAGCTGTTGGGGTGGCGCTTCGCGCCACCCCAACACCTAGTTGGTGGGGGCACTTCGCGCCCCCCCCAAGCCCCCCCGCGCGCGTAAGTCGTTACGCGCCATATTAGTTACGCGCCATTGTAGTTGTGTCCCTATGTCCCACCTGTGAATATAGATATATATAGATTATATATATATATACTAGCTGTTGGGGTGGCGCTTCGCGCCACCCCAACACCTAGTTGGTGGGGGCGCTTCGCGCCCCCCCCCAAGCCCCCCCGCGCGCGTAAGTCGTTACGCGCCATAATAGTTACGCGCCATTGTAGTTGTGTCCCTATGTCCCACCTGTGAATATAGATATATATATATATATATATGGTTTTAACTACGTAAAACTTGCGAATATACAACATTCTTTGCTGTCCCATTGTCTTTGCATATAAATAGATTGTCAGGTTATCCCCCTGTTTCCCCCGGTGTCCCCGTTGTAGTTGTGTCCCTGTGTCCCGGTCGTCATTTATATTCCCTGTGTCCCGGGTCCCGGTCATCATTTGTATCCCGGTGTCCCGGTCTGTATATACATTCGTTTTTTAGTTTTGTTTTTCTCCTTTATTTTTTTCCTTTTTTTTTCTTTTTTAGCTTATTTAGATTTTTAGATTTTTTAGTTTTTCTTATTAGTTTTTAGTTTTTATTTCTTTTTAGTTTTTTTGTCCCGGTCGTCATTTATATCCCCCTGTTTCCCCCGGTGTCCCCGTTGTAGTTGTGTCCCTGTGTCCCGGTCGTTATTTATATTCCCTGTGTCCCGGTCGTCATTTGTATCCCGGTGTACCGGTCTGTATATGCATTCGTTTTTTAGTTTTGTTTTTCTCCTTTATTTTTTTCCTTTTTTTTTCTTTTTTAGTTTATTTAGATTTTTAGATTTTTTAGTTTTTTTATTAGTTTTTAGTTTTTTTTTCTTTTTAGTTTTTTTGTAGTTTTTACCTTCTTTTTAGTTTTGTTAATTTTTTTTTTTACTTGTGTCCTGGTCGTCATTTATACTCCCTGTGTCCCGGTGCTTTGTTGATTGCTAATCGAACATTCCTTTTGTCCTGGTCGCTTTCTCTTTGAGTGTCGTCATTTATTTTTTTCTTTTTTAGTTCTTTTAGTTTTTACCTTTTTTAGTTTTTTTTTTAGTTTTTAGTTTTTTTAGTTTTTTACCTTTTTTTAGTTTTTTTAGTTTTTTAGCTTTTTTATTTTTTTTATTAGTTTTTAGTTTTTTTGTAGTTTTTGCCTTTTTTTTTTAGTTTTTTGTCCTGGTCGCTTTCTCTTTGAGTGTCGTCATTTATTAGTTTTTTCCTTTTTTTTTTTAGTTTTTTATTGGTTTTTTACCTTTATTTTAGCTTATTTTTCAGTTTTTTCCTTTTTTTTAGTTTTTTTTTATTTTTTATTTTTTTAGTTTTTTACCTTTTTTTAGTTTTTTTAGTTTTTTTAGTTTTTTAGCTTTTTTACTTTTTTTATTAGTTTTTAGTTTTTTTTTGTAGTTTTTGCCTTTTTTTAGTTTTTTCAGTTTTTTTTTTAGTTTTTTATTGGTTTTTACCTTTATAGTTTTTTTAGTTTTTTAGCTTTTTTATTTTTTTTATTAGTTTTTTGTTTTTTTTGTAGTTTTTTGCCTTTTTTTAGTTTTTCAGTTTTGACGTCACCTAATCCAGTTTTTTCAGGTGACGTCACCTGACACATCCATCCACACATCCATCCACACATCCACAGACAGACAACTTATTTTTATATATATAGATATATATATATATATATATATATATATAATATATATATATATATATATATATATATATATATATATATATATATTATATATAATATATATACTATATAACTATATATATATATATATATATATATATATATATATATATATATATATATATATAATATATAATATATGTTTTTAACTACGTAAAACTTGCGAATATACAACATTCTTTGCTGTCCCATTGTCTGTGCATATAAATAGATTGTCAGGTTTACCGACTCTTGAACATGCAACATATAATGGTCCATGGGAAAAACAATCCGTATTCAGATCTATACCTCATGATTCTAATGATTGCCCTTGAGCTTTGTTGATGGTGATTGCTAATCGACCATTCCCTGAGTCGCCATCGTCATTTATATATCCCCCTGTGCACCCCGGCGTCCCCTTTGTAGTTATGTCCCTGTGTCCCGGTCGTCATTTATATTCCCTGTGTCCCGGTCGTCATTTGTGTCCCGGTGTTCCAGTCTGTGATTTCTCTTTGAGTGTCCCGGGCGTCATTTATATTCCTTGTGTCCGGTGTCCCGGTCGTCATTTATATCCCCCTGTGCCCCCCGGCGTCCCCATTGTAGTTGTGTCTCTGTGTCCTGGTCGTCATTTATATTCCCTGTGTCCCGGTCGTCATTTGTATCCCGGTGTCCCGGTCTGTATATACATTCGTTTTTTAGTTTTGTTTTTCTCCTTTATTTTTTTCCTTTTTTCTTTTTTTTCTTTTTTAGTTTATTTAGATTTTTAGATTTTTTAGTTTTTTTATTAGTTTTTAGTTTTTTTGTAGTTTTTACCATTTTTTTAGTTTTTTTAGTTTTTTTTTTTACTTATGTCCTGGTCGTCATTTATACTCCCTGTGTCCCGGTCGTCATTTGTGTCTCGGTGCTTTGTTGATTGCTAATTTATATTATATTTATATTTATATTTTTTATATTTATTAATATTTTTTTAGTTTTCTTTTTCTCTTATTTTTCAGTTTTTTCCTTTTTTTTAGTTTTTTCTTTTTTAGTTTTTAGTTTTTTTTTGTTTTTTACCTTTTTTTAGTTTTTTTTAGTTTTTTTAGTTTTTTAGCTTTTTTAGTTTTTTTATTAGTTTTTAGTTTTTTTTTTAGTTTTTGCCTTTTTTTAGTTTTTTCAGTTTTTTTTAGTTTTTAGTTTTTTACCTTTTTTTAGTTTTTTTTTTAGTTTTTTAGCTTTTTTAGTTTTTTTTCTTTTTAGTTTTTTTTTGTAGTTTTTACCTTTTTTAGTTTTTTTTCTTCTTTTGTATTAGTGTGAAATAATTCAGACGTCATATGCGGACAAACACGACGTCACTCGACAGACAGACAGACAGACATAACCCACAAACAACTTATTTTTATATATATTTATTCATATTTTTTTTAGTTTTCTTTTTCTCTTTTATTTTTCTTTTTCTCTTATTTTTCAGTTTTTTCCTTTTTTTTTAGTTTTTTCTTTTTTAGTTTTTAGTTTTTTTTTGTTTTTTACCTTTTTTTAGTTTTTTTTAGTTTTTTTAGTTTTTTAGCTTTTTTAGTTTTTTTATTAGTTTTTAGTTTTTTTTAGTTTTTGCATTTTTTTAGTTTTTTCAGTTTTTTTTAGTTTTTAGTTTTTTACCTTTTTTTAGTTTTTTTTTTAGTTTTTTAGCTTTTTTAGTTTTTTTTCTTTTTAGTTTTTTTTTGTAGTTTTTACCTTTTTTAGTTTTTTTTCTTCTTTTGTATTAGTGTGAAATAATTCAGACGTCATATGCGGACAAACACGACGTCACTCGACAGACAGACAGACAGACATAACCCACAAACAACTTATTTTTATATATATTTATTCATATTTTTTTAGTTTTCTTTTTCTCTTTTATTTTTCAGTTTTTTCCTTTTTTTTAGTTTTTTTCTTTTTAGTTTTCAGTTTTTTTTTAGTTTTTTACCTTTTTTTAGTTTTTTTTAGTTTTTTTAGTTTTTTAGCTTTTTTAGTTTTTTTATTAGTTTTTATTTTTTTTGTAGTTTTTGCCTTTTTTTATTTTTTTCAGTTTTTTTTTAGTTATTAGATTTTTACTTTTTTTTAGTTTTTTTAGTTTTTTAGCTTTTTTAGTTTTTTTTTCTTTTTAGTTTTTTTTGTAGTTTTTACCTTTTTTAGTTTTTTTTCTTTTAGTTTTTTTTGTAGTTTTTACCTTTTTTAGTTTTTTTCTTCTTTTGTATTAGTGTGAAATAATTCAGACGTCATATGCGAACAAACATGACGTCACCTGACACATCCATCCACACATCCATCCACACATCCACAGACAGACAACTTATTTTTATATATATAGATATATATATATATATATATATATACTAGCTGTTGGGGTGGCGCTTCGCGCCACCCCAACACCTAGTTGGTGGGGGCGCTTCGCGCCCCCCCCAAGCCCCCCCGCGCGCGTAAGTCGTTACGCGCCATATTAGTTACGCGCCATATTAGTTACGCGCCATTGTAGTTGTGTCCCTGTGTCCCACCTGTGAATATAGATAGATTTATATATGTGTTTCAAACTACGTAAAAATTGCGAATATACAACATTCTTGGCTTTCCCATTGTCTGTCCATATACAAAGCCGTATGTACTAATAATGACGTCATATGCAAACGTTCTTTTTACAAACAAACAAACATGCATACACACAACTCGTTTTTATATAGATAGATAGATAGATAGATACAATACAAATTAACTACGTAAAACTTGTGAATATACAACAGTCTGTTCCGAAATACAACTAACTTCGTAAAACTTGAGAATATACAACATTCTTCGCTGTCCAATTCTCGCTGCATATAAATAGATTGTCAGGTTTACCGACCCTCGAACATGCAACGTACAATTGTCCATGGGAAAAACAATCAGTATTAAGATCAATACCACATTTTTCTAATGATTGACCTTGAGCTTTGTTAATGGTGATTGCAAATGCTAATCGAATTGGGAATTGCAATCTTTTAAATTGAAAAGGCAGATCTGTTGGAATCATGGGAATGCGAGGAATAAGAACAGCCTCACCCTCAAAAGGCCCTGTCAGGATTGTGGCCTCTATTAGGTTTTCCATTGTTTTTTTTACGGCAAGTCGAGTGCCATTGCAAAGCTTTGGTGGGTTTATGTTACGTAACAATATTATTGGTACGCCTATTTTTAGTTGTAGCACGTGTGGTGGAAACCCTGAAAGATCTATGGAATTTAAAAATTCAGATGGATAATTAACCGCTTCATTTGGTTCCAAAACTGTGTCGACTGACTTGTAAAGGACTGCCTGGTCTTGAATCTTGGTCAAAACAATATTGTTGATTTCGTGGACGTCTATATTCTTGGGTGCGAGAATCGCTCTTTCACTTAGCCATTTATTATTTTTATAATTTTTTAGAATATTCGGAAATATATTTTCAATCAATTCATTTTTGGACGTCACTAAATTACAGAAATCAGCAGGTAGTTGTATACGTCCTGAAATTGAGTCTACTGGGAGCTTTCCGTTTCCATTGCTAGCAATTGATCTGAAAATGTTTGACCAGAGTCATCGTTTTGCAATCGGACACGCATATTTGTAGTTAATTTTAATGTTTTTACGTGTGCCCATAAATTAGAATTTTTCAGGCAAGCATTCATTTCGTCTGCAGGAGTTGATCTAGGTATTATAGGTAATGTTTGCCTGAAATCTCCTGCAAGCAATATTAATGTGCTGCCAAAGGGTTTCGAATTCCCTCTTAAATCTTTCAAGCATTGATCCAGAGCCTCGAGCGATTTTTTGTGTGCCATTGTGCACTCATCCCAAATAATAAGTTTGCATTGCTGCAATACTTTACCCATCCCAGATGATTTGGAAATATTGCACGTGGGAGTTTCTGTAGAATGCAAGTTCAGAGGCAATTTCAAAGCGGAATGAGCAGTTCTTCCACCAGGCAGCAATGTTGCGGCTATTCCGGACGACGCAATTGCCAACGCTATATCATTTTTAGATCGAATTGATGCCAGAATCAGTTTTATCACAAACGTTTTACCAGTACCTCCTGGCGCATCCAAAAAGAAAATTTCTCCAACGTTGTTATCGACACAATGCATTATCGTATCATAAATGTCTTTTTGTTCCGACGTTAACTTGGAAATGTTATTTTGTACATACGACAATAGATCACTCGTACTGTAACTTTGTTCACGATCCAATTCTACACATGTCGAAACAGCAGCGATACGGTTAGGTGAAGGCATTCCCAAACCCTGAAGAGGTTTGTTTGCCATACTTATGCAAATATCTTCTATAACAACTAAAGTGTAGTTATAAATTTCTGGTGTAAAATCAAAAGTCATGTCTGACGTCTCTAACTGTTTTCGATGAAGTATATCTTCGGACATTTTTGACTTATATTTTTCCCATAACTCTGTAGGAGCTGATGGAGAGCAAGTTGTTAAAATGATGCCAAACAATGCACGAATTTGACTTGGGGTTGACGTTTCGCACGCGTCATTGATGCAGTTATCCCAGTGTTGGTCATTCTCCAATAAATTCAGAGCTTGGCATGCACTACGGTAAGTGTCATGTATAGTACCATTTACAGTCCTCAAATACTCAAAGGATGTCGGACCGGGTACATTCACCAAAAGCAGGCGTAGAAAGAAGCATTCATGTTGATTGGGGTGAACGGTGTAGAGTCTTCCTATCGTGGTATCTTTGAAGATGGTAGGTTGGCCGTCGACTGACTTACCCTGTTTTCGACGTTCAAATACTTTATTTTTAGTATTCCACGTGTAATACGAAGGCACTTCAGTATACAGCAGTTTTTTCGCAAAAGAATCATTTTTGCAAAGCGAAAAAAAAGCTGTTAATGTTGTATCCGGTGGATTCAGGACTCTTTGTTGCACGTTGGTTTCCGTGAAATAAACACGTTGACCATTCTGTAAATGTACCGCTAAGTGAACAACAGCTGGACTACGTTCATGTATCGGAAATGAAAGAATTCGCCAAACAGCTTCATTACTGCTTATGTATCTTCCAGCCTGATATTCTACGATTTCATCGAAATCTTTGATTTCGGACTGCAAGCCAAAAACTGCCATGTCACTGCCTTTGTTGACGTATTTACATATATATTTTATTGCCTTTACGGAGTTACAGTATTCAACGTTTATATGTGCATTAAATGTTTTGGATAATAAAGGGGAATATGGAACAACCCACTGGTTATCTACTTCGATGGTGGTACCGTTACGCTTCTTTATTATTGCTGTTTTACCGCCATCTTCAGTAGATCTTCTTCTATATTGTGGGTAACCATCATTGCCAGTAATTGTTGTGGGTACTAAAGTCGAGGATATTGCTTTGTGCACCTTCCTTTGGCCATGCATGGTGAATTTTCGTTCAGTGCACCGCAAGGTCCATGTATCATATTTTTTACAATAATATCATGTAACCCCTTATCGACATTTTTATCAGGTATTTCAGCGGAAATCACATCATCAATTTCGTTTGAAGTAATTTTTTTATGTAGCCAGATTAGTATATGTGCGTGTGGCAAACCTCGTTTTTGCCATTCCACTGAGTACATCCAGCATCGCACTGACCCAAACACTTCATGTTTTACAAGGTAGTTTATCAGTGATTTCAACTTTTGCCGGAAGACACGTGCCGTAATGTCATGCCTATGAACCGCCGATTGTCCTTGAAGTAAAAGCTGCAGTATCTCGTCCCAAGATTGATTACATGTAAATGTAATAAATAAATCTGGACGACCATAGAGACGAACATACGCAATAGCATCTTGAGCATATTCATGCATATGACGTGGACTGCCAGCATATGACGAAGGTAAAATTGTTAATCTTCCAACGTTTGTGGTATTACCGTCATTTATAACTGCATCTCGCAAATGAATGTATTGTTCAGAGCGGAGCTTGGTCTGATTCAGGCGGATATATAGCAAACGTTCTGATTCAATTTTTGCATACATATCCACGACAAATTGGTGAAACAATTCACGGCATTTTAAAATATAATTTTCTTCATCCTGCCGAATCATTAGTCTATAGGAATAATAATGCATTGCACTGCATTTCTTATTCATTTCTTTGTTAGTGGCTGGATTCATCAATTTAATATTAAAGTGATAGCCGTCGGCTCCATCCCAAAAAATGATAGGATATTGTAGGGCATCGTAGCATCGATGAGTTTCAGCAATTCTTAACAACTGGGCGTTTCGCTTATGTAGAATAATATCTCGAGGTAAAAACTGATCACCGACCATAACGATTGCCACTTCGTCGATAGTCGGAGCATTGTATCTACGCACATGTTGGCCAGGAGGCGTTTTGTCAGCGGAAATAACAATTTTATGAGTATCAGTAGGCATCAAATCGATGGCTGTTTTGAACAGACGCACTAAATTATTATTTTCGTGGAAAAGATGTTGCAATTGGAAACGATTGTCCTTTCAACGTTGGGAGAAATTTCGCAACGTGCATTCAATTCAGAATTTCTATCACTGATGAAGTACAATTGTAAAAATTTATGATTCTCGCCTAATAATGGTAGAAGGGACCCTGCTTTATGATAAATTTGCCCTTTTACTTTAAAAGTAGACATAAATTGATCTGGATTTTCGATTTGGGCTCCAAACGACGTCATTTGGAAACATGAGTTGTATTGTCTGATTTTTGACAAAAAACGCTTAGATTCTGACGTAGTTCCAGTAAGGAAAGTCTTCAATGGCTCTGGTGGTGCAGCCAATAGAGGAAGTTTAACTTTTCCTGAGGCGCAACACATTCCCATTGTTTCACCATTGAATTTCAAGGCCTTGCAATAGGGACAAATTTTGGACATTGTCCCGATTTGAACACAGCTACTCAAGCTATAATCATCGACTGGGTTGTACCTGAATGCCAGGCGATAACTTTCAGATTGCTCTGATTCCTCGGCACGCTTTCTTTTCTTACTTTCTCTATCAGCAGCAAGCCTGATTTCCTGCTGGTCTTTTGATTCCTCGGCACGCTTTCTTTTCTTACTTTCTCTATCAGCAGCAAGCCTGATTTCTTGCTGTTCTTGTAATTCCTCGGCCCGCCTTCTTTTTTCACATTCTGTTTTAGCAGCAAGTCTGCTTCTGCGTTGCTCTGGTAGT
>NW_027065205.1:0-22771 GCF_032884065.1 Artemia franciscana
ACATGAAGATATTAGACTATTTTATGATTGCACATGGTAAAGAATGTGATTAAAGGCTCTTTTCCTATTTCAAAAGTTTTAGTTTTCGAGGATAATAGCTTTGTCTGTGGAAAAAATGAAGATATTAGACAATTTTATGATTGCACATGGTAAAGAATGTGATTAAAGGCTCTTTTCCTATTTCAAAAGTTTTAGTTTTCGAGGGTAATAGCTACGTATGTTGAAAAAATGAAGATATTAGACTGTTTTATGATTGCACATGGTAAAGAATGTGATTATAGGCTCTTTTCCTATTTCAAAAGTTTTAGTTTTCGAGGGTAATAGCTATGTATGTTGAAAAAATGAAGATATTAGACTATTTTATGATTGCAAATGGTAAAGAATGTGATTAAAGGCTCTTTTCCTATTTCAAAAGTTTTAGTTTTCGAGGGTAATAGCTACGTATGTTGAAAAAATGAAGATATTAGACTATTTTATGATTGCAAATGGTAAAGAAGTGATTAAAGGCTCTTTTCCTATTTCAAAAGTTTTAGTTTTCGAGGGTAATAGCTACGTATGTTGAAAAAATGAAGATATTAGACTATTTTATGATTGCAAATGGTAAAGAATGTCATTAAAGGCTCTTTTACTATTTCAAAAGTTTTAGTTTTCGAGGGTAATAGCTACGTATGTGGAAAAAATGAAGATATTAGACAATTTTATGATTGCAAATGGTAAAGAATGTGATTAAAGGCTTTTCTACTACTTCAAAAGTTTTAGTTTTCGAGGGTAATAGCTATGTCTGTGGAAAAAATGAAGATATTAGACTATTTTATGATTGCAAATGGTAAAGAATGTGATTAAAGGCTCTTTTCCTATTTCAAAAGTTTTAGTTTTCGAGGGTAATAGCTACGTATGTTGAAAAAATGAAGATATTAGACTATTTTATGATTGCACATGGTAAAGAATGTGATTAAAGGCTCTTTTCTTATGTCAAAAGTTTTAGTTTTCGAGGGTAATAGCTACGTATGTTGAAAAAATGAAGATATTAAACTATTTTATGATTGCACATGGTAAAGAATGTGATTAAAGGCTCTTTTCCTATTTCAAAAGTTTTAGTTTTCGAGGGTAATAGCTATGTCTGTGGAAAAAATGAAGATATTAGACTATTTTATGATTGCAAATGGTAAAGAATGTGATTAAAGGCTCTTTTCCTATTTCAAAAGTTTTAGTTTTCGAGGGTAATAGCTACGTATGTTGAAAAAATGAAGATATTAGACTATTTTATGATTGCACATGGTAAAGAATGTGATTAAAGGCTCTTTTCCTATGTCAAAAGTTTTAGTTTTCGAGGGTTTTAGCTACGTATGTTGAAAAAATGAAGATATTAGACTATTTTATGATTGCACATGGTAAAGAATGTGATTAAAGGCTCTTTTCCTATTTCAAAAGTTTTAGTTTTCGAGGGTAATAGCTACGTATGTTGAAAAAATGAAGATATTAGACTGTTTTATGATTGCACATGGTAAAGAATGTGATTATAGGCTCTTTTCCTATTTCAAAAGTTTTAGTTTTCGAGGGTTATAGCTACGTATGTTGAAAAAATGAAGATATTAGACTATTTTATGATTGCAAATGGTAAAGAATGTGATTAAAGGCTCTTTTCCTATTTCAAAAGTTTTAGTTCTCGAGGGTAATAGCTTTGTCTGTGGTAAAAATGAAGATATTAGACTATTTTATGATTGCAAATGGTAAAGAATGTGATTAAAGGCTCTTTTCCTATTTCAAAAGTTTTAGTTTTCGAGGGTAATAGCTACGTATTTTGAAAAAATGTATTTCAAAAGTTTTAGTTTTCGAGGGTAATAGCTACGTATGTTGAAAAAATGAAGATATTAGACTATTTTATGATTGCACATGGTAAAGAATGTGATTAAAGGCTCTTTTCCTATTTCAAAAGTTTTAGTTTTCGAGGGTAATAGCTACGTATGTTGAAAAAATGAAGATATTAGACTATTTTATGATTGCACATGGTAAAGAATGTGATTAAAGGCTCTTTTCCTATTTCAAAAGTTTTAGTTTTCGAAGGTAATAGCTACGTATGTTGAAAAAATGAAGATATTAGACTATTTTATGATTGCAAATGGTAAAGAATGTGATTAAAGGCTCTTTTCCTATTTCAAAAGTTTTAGTTTTCGAGGGTAATAGCTTTGTCTGTGGAAAAAATGAAGATATTAGACTATTTTATGATTGCAAATGGTAAAGAATGTGATTAAAGGCTCTTTTCCTATTTCAAAAGTTTTAGTTTTCGAGGGTAATAGCTACGTATGTTGAAAAAATGAAGATATTAGACTATTTTATGATTACAAATGGTAAAGAATGTGATTAAAGGCTCTTTTCCTATTTCAAAAGTTTTAGTTTTCGAGGGTAATAGCTACGTATGTTGAAAAAATGAAGATATTAGACTATTTTATGATTGCAAATGGTAAAGAATGTGATTAAAGGCTCTTTTCCTATTTCAAAAGTTTTAGTTTTCGAGGGTAATAGCTACGTATGTTGAAAAAATGAAGATATTAGACTATTTTATGATTGCACATGGTAAAGAATGTGATTAAAGGCTCTTTTCCTATGTCAAAAGATTTAGTTTTCGAGGGTAATAGCTACGTATGTTGAAAAAATGAAGATATTAGACTATTTTATGATTGCACATGGTAAAGAATGTGATTAAAGGCTCTTTTCCTATTTCAAAAGTTTTAGTTTTCGAGGGTAATAGCTACGTATGTTGAAAAAATGAAGATATTAGACTATTTTATGATTGCACATGGTAAAGAATGTGATTAAAGGCTCTTTTCCTATTTCAAAAGTTTTAGTTTTCGAGGATAATAGCTTTGTCTGTGGAAAAAATGAAGATATTAGACAATTTTATGATTGCACATGGTAAAGAATGTGATTAAAGGCTCTTTTCCTATTTCAAAAGTTTTAGTTTTCGAGGGTAATAGCTACGTATGTTGAAGAAATGAAGATATTAGACTATTTTATGATTGCACATGGTAAAGAATGTGATTAAAGGCTCTTTTCCTATGTCAAAAGTTTTAGTTTTCGAGGGTAATAGCTACGTATGTTGAAAAAATGAAGATATTAGACTATTTTATGATTGCACATGGTAAAGAATGTGATTAAAGGCTCTTTTCCTATTTCAAAAGTTTTAGTTTTCGAGGGTAATAGCTACGTATGTTGAAAACATGAAGATATTAGACTATTTTATGATTGCACATGGTAAAGAATGTGATTAAAGGCTCTTTTCCTATTTCAAAAGTTTTAGTTTTCGAGGATAATAGCTTTGTCTGTGGAAAAATTGAAGATATTAGACAATTTTATGATTGCACATGGTAAAGAATTTGATTAAAGGCTCTTTTCCTATTTCAAAAGTTTTAGTTTTCGAGGGTAATAGCTACGTATGTTGAAAAAATGAAGATATTAGACTGTTTTATGATTGCACATGGTAAAGAATGTGATTATAGGCTCTTTTCCTATTTCAAAAGTTTTAGTTTTCGAGGGTAATAGCTACGTATGTTGAAAAAATGAAGATATTAGACTATTTTATGATTGCAAATGGTAAAGAATGTGATTAAAGGCTCTTTTCCTATTTCAAAAGTTTTAGTTTTCAAGGGTAATAGCTTTGTCTGTGGAAAAAATGAAGATATTAGACTATTTTATGATTGCAAATGGTAAAGAATGTGATTAAAGGCTCTTTTCCTATTTCAAAAGTTTTAGTTTTCGAGGGTAATAGCTACGTATGTTGAAAAAATGTATTTCAAAAGTTTTAGTTTTCGAGGGTAATAGCTACGTATGTTGAAAAAATGAAGATATTAGACTATTTTATGATTGCAAATGGTAAAGAATGTGATTAAAGGCTCTTTTCCTATTTCAAAAGTTTTAGTTTTCGAGGGTAATAGCTACGTATGTTGAAAAAATGAAGATATTAGACTATTTTATGATTGCACATGGTAAAGAATGTGATTAAAGGCTCTTTTCCTATTTCAAAAGTTTTAGTTTTCGAAGGTAATAGCTACGTATGTTGAAAAAATGAAGATATTAGACTATTTTATGATTGCAAATGGTAAAGAATGTGATTAAAGGCTCTTTTCCTATTTCAAAAGTTTTAGTTTTCGAGGGTAATAGCTTTGTCTGTGGAAAAAATGAAGATATTAGACTATTTTATGATTGCACATGGTAAAGAATGTGATTAAAGGCTCTTTTCCTATTTCAAAAGTTTTAGTTTTCGAGGATAATAGCTTTGTCTGTGGAAAAAATGAAGATATTAGACAATTTTATGATTGCACATGGTAAAGAATGTGATTAAAGGCTCTTTTCCTATTTCAAAAGTTTTAGTTTTCGAGGGTAATAGCTACGTATGTTGAAAAAATGAAGATATTAGACTATTTTATGATTGCAAATGGTAAAGAATGTGATTAAAGGCTCTTTTCCTATTTCAAAAGTTTTAGTTTTCGAAAGTAATAGCTATGTCTGTTGAAAAAATGAAGATATTAGACTATTTTATGATTGCACATGGTAAAGAATGTGATTAAAGGCTCTTTTCCTATTTCAAAAGTTTTTGTTTTCGATGGTAATAGCTATGTGTGTGGAAAAAATGAATATATTAGACAATTTTATGATTGCACATGGTAAAGAATGTGATTAAAGGCTCTTTTCCTATGTCAAAAGTTTTAGTTTTCGAGGGTAATAGCTACGTATGTTGAAAAAATGAAGATATTAGACTATTTTATGATTGCAAATGGTAAAGAATGTGATTAAAGGCTCTTTTCCTATTTCAAAAGTTTTAGTTTTCGAGGGTAATAGCTACGTATGTTGAAAAAATGAAGATATTAGACTATTTTATGATTGCAAATGGTAAAGAAGTGATTAAAGGCTCTTTTCCTATTTCAAAAGTTTTAGTTTTCGAGGGTAATAGCTACGTATGTTGAAAAAATGAAGATATTAGACTATTTTATGATTGCAAATGGTAAAGAATGTGATTAAAGGCTCTTTTACTATTTCAAAAGTTTTAGTTTTCGAGGGTAATAGCTACGTATGTGGAAAAAATGAAGATATTAGACAATTTTATGATTGCAAATGGTAAAGAATGTGATTAAAGGCTTTTCTACTACTTCAAAAGTTTTAGTTTTCGAGGGTAATAGCTATGTCTGTGGAAAAAATGAAGATATTAGACTATTTTATGATTGCAAATGGTAAAGAATGTGATTAAAGGCTCTTTTCCTATTTCAAAAGTTTTAGTTTTCGAGGGTAATAGCTACGTATGTTGAAAAAATGAAGATATTAGACTATTTTATGATTGCACATGGTAAAGAATGTGATTAAAGGCTCTTTTCTTATGTCAAAAGTTTTAGTTTTCGAGGGTAATAGCTACGTATGTTGAAAAAATGAAGATATTAAACTATTTTATGATTGCACATGGTAAAGAATGTGATTAAAGGCTCTTTTCCTATTTCAAAAGTTTTAGTTTTCGAGGGTAATAGCTATGTCTGTGGAAAAAATGAAGATATTAGACTATTTTATGATTGCAAATGGTAAAGAATGTGATTAAAGGCTCTTTTCCTATTTCAAAAGTTTTAGTTTTCGAGGGTAATAGCTTTGTCTGTGGAAAAAATGAAGATATTAGACTATTTTATGATTGCAAATGGTAAAGAATGTGATTAAAGGCTCTTTTCCTATTTCAAAAGTTGTAGTTTTCGAGGGTAATAGCTACGTATGTTGAAAAAATGAAGATATTAGACTATTTTATGATTACAAATGGTAAAGAATGTGATTAAAGGCTCTTTTCCTATTTCAAAAGTTTTAGTTTTCGAGGGTAATAACGTATGTTGAAAAAATGAAGATATTAGACTATTTTATGATTGCAAATGGTAAAGAATGTGATTAAAGGCTCTTTTCCTATTTCAAAAGTTTTAGTTTTCGAGGGTAATAGCTACGTATGTTGAAAAAATGAAGATATTAGACTATTTTATGATTGCACATGGTAAAGAATGTGATTAAAGGCTCTTTTCCTATGTCAAAAGTTTTAGTTTTCGAGGGTAATAGCTACGTATGTTGAAAAAATGAAGATATTAGACTATTTTATGATTGCACATGGTAAAGAATGTGATTAAAGGCTCTTTTCCTATTTCAGAAGTTTTAGTTTTCGAGGGTAATAGCTACGTATGTTGAAAACATGAAGATATTAGACTATTTTATGATTGCACATGGTAAAGAATGTGATTAAAGGCTCTTTTCCTATTTCAAAAGTTTTAGTTTTCGAGGATAATAGCTTTGTCTGTGGAAAAAATGAAGATATTAGACAATTTTATGATTGCACATGGTAAAGAATGTGATTAAAGGCTCTTTTCCTATTTCAAAAGTTTTAGTTTTCGAGGGTAATAGCTACGTATGTTGAAAAAATGAAGATATTAGACTGTTTTATGATTGCACATGGTAAAGAATGTGATTATAGGCTCTTTTCCTATTTCAAAAGTTTTAGTTTTCGAGGGTAATAGCTACGTATGTTGAAAAAATGAAGATATTAGACTATTTTATGATTGCAAATGGTAAAGAATGTGATTAAAGGCTCTTTTCCTATTTCAAAAGTTTTAGTTTTCAAGGGTAATAGCTTTGTCTGTGGAAAAAATGAAGATATTAGACTATTTTATGATTGCAAATGGTAAAGAATGTGATTAAAGGCTCTTTTCCTATTTCAAAAGTTTTAGTTTTCGAGGGTAATAGCTACGTATGTTGAAAAAATGTATTTCAAAAGTTTTAGTTTTCGAGGGTAATAGCTACGTATGTTGAAAAAATGAAGATATTAGACTATTTTATGATTGCAAATGGTAAAGAATATGATTAAAGGCTCTTTTCCTATTTCAAAAGTTTTAGTTTTCGAGGGTAATAGCTACGTATGTTGAAAAAATGAAGATATTAGACTATTTTATGATTGCACATGGTAAAGAATGTGATTAAAGGCTCTTTTCCTATTTCAAAAGTTTTAGTTTTCGAAGGTAATAGCTACGTATGTTGAAAAAATGAAGATATTAGACTATTTTATGATTGCAAATGGTAAAGAATGTGATTAAAGGCTCTTTTCCTATTTCAAAAGTTTTAGTTTTCGAGGGTAATAGCTTTGTCTGTGGAAAAAATGAAGATATTAGACTATTTTATGATTGCACATGGTAAAGAATGTGATTAAAGGCTCTTTTCCTATTTCAAAAGTTTTAGTTTTCGAGGATAATAGCTTTGTCTGTGGAAAAAATGAAGATATTAGACAATTTTATGATTGCACATGGTAAAGAATGTGATTAAAGGCTCTTTTCCTATTTCAAAAGTTTTAGTTTTCGAGGGTAATAGCTACGTATGTTGAAAAAATGAAGATATTAGACTATTTTATGATTGCAAATGGTAAAGAATGTGATTAAAGGCTCTTTTCCTATTTCAAAAGTTTTAGTTTTCGAAAGTAATAGCTATGTCTGTTGAAAAAATGAAGATATTAGACTATTTTATGATTGCACATGGTAAAGAATGTGATTAAAGGCTCTTTTCCTATTTCAAAAGTTTTTGTTTTCGATGGTAATAGCTATGTGTGTGGAAAAAATGAATATATTAGACAATTTTATGATTGCACATGGTAAAGAATGTGATTAAAGGCTCTTTTCCTATGTCAAAAGTTTTAGTTTTCGAGGGTAATAGCTACGTATGTTGAAAAAATGAAGATATTAGACTATTTTATGATTGCACATGGTAAAGAATGTGATTAAAGGCTCTTTTCTTATGTCAAAAGTTTTAGTTTTCGAGGGTAATAGCTACGTATGTTGAAAAAATGAAGATATTAAACTATTTTATGATTGCACATGGTAAAGAATGTGATTAAAGGCTCTTTTCCTATTTCAAAAGTTTTAGTTTTCGAGGGTAATAGCTATGTCTGTGGAAAAAATGAAGATATTAGACTATTTTATGATTGCAAATGGTAAAGAATGTGATTAAAGGCTCTTTTCCTATTTCAAAAGTTTTAGTTTTCGAGGGTAATAGCTTTGTCTGTGGAAAAAATGAAGATATTAGACTATTTTATGATTGCAAATGGTAAAGAATGTGATTAAAGGCTCTTTTCCTATTTCAAAAGTTGTAGTTTTCGAGGGTAATAGCTACGTATGTTGAAAAAATGAAGATATTAGACTATTTTATGATTACAAATGGTAAAGAATGTGATTAAAGGCTCTTTTCCTATTTCAAAAGTTTTAGTTTTCGAGGGTAATAGCTACGTATGTTGAAAAAATGAAGATATTAGACTATTTTATGATTGCAAATGGTAAAGAATGTGATTAAAGGCTCTTTTCCTATTTCAAAAGTTTTAGTTTTCGAGGGTAATAGCTACGTATGTTGAAAAAATGAAGATATTAGACTATTTTATGATTGCACATGGTAAAGAATGTGATTAAAGGCTCTTTTCCTATGTCAAAAGTTTTAGTTTTCGAGGGTAATAGCTACGTATGTTGAAAAAATGAAGATATTAGACTATTTTATGATTGCACATGGTAAAGAATGTGATTAAAGGCTCTTTTCCTATTTCAGAAGTTTTAGTTTTCGAGGGTAATAGCTACGTATGTTGAAAACATGAAGATATTAGACTATTTTATGATTGCACATGGTAAAGAATGTGATTAAAGGCTCTTTTCCTATTTCAAAAGTTTTAGTTTTCGAGGATAATAGCTTTGTCTGTGGAAAAAATGAAGATATTAGACAATTTTATGATTGCACATGGTAAAGAATGTGATTAAAGGCTCTTTTCCTATTTCAAAAGTTTTAGTTTTCGAGGATAATAGCTACGTATGTTGAAAAAATGAAGATATTAGACTATTTTATGATTGCACATGGTAAAGAATGTGATTATAGGCTCTTTTTCTATTTCAAAAGTTTTAGTTTTCGAGGGTAATAGCTACGTATGTTGAAAAAATGAAGATATTAGACTATTTTATGATTGCAAATGGTAAAGAATGTGATTAAAGGCTCTTTTCCTATTTCAAAAGTTTTAGTTTTCAAGGGTAATAGCTTTGTCTGTGGAAAAAATGAAGATATTAGACTATTTTATGATTGCAAATGGTAAAGAATGTGATTAAAGGCTCTTTTCCTATTTCAAAAGTTTTAGTTTTCGAGGGTAATAGCTACGTATGTTGAAAAAATGTATTTCAAAAGTTTTAGTTTTCGAGGGTAATAGCTACGTATGTTGAAAAAATGAAGATATTAGACTATTTTATGATTGCAAATGGTAAAGAATGTGATTAAAGGCTCTTTTCCTATTTCAAAAGTTTTAGTTTTCGAGGGTAATAGCTACGTATGTTGAAAAAATGAAGATATTAGACTATTTTATGATTGCACATGGTAAAGAATGTGATTAAAGGCTCTTTTCCTATTTCAAAAGTTTTAGTTTTCGAAGGTAATAGCTACGTATGTTGAAAAAATGAAGATATTAGACTATTTTATGATTGCAAATGGTAAAGAATGTGATTAAAGGCTCTTTTCCTATTTCAAAAGTTTTAGTTTTCGAGGGTAATAGCTTTGTCTGTGGAAAAAATGAAGATATTAGACTATTTTATGATTGCACATGGTAAAGAATGTGATTAAAGGCTCTTTTCCTATTTCAAAAGTTTTAGTTTTCGAGGATAATAGCTTTGTCTGTGGAAAAAATGAAGATATTAGACAATTTTATGATTGCACATGGTAAAGAATGTGATTAAAGGCTCTTTTCCTATTTCAAAAGTTTTAGTTTTCGAGGGTAATAGCTACGTATGTTGAAAAAATGAAGATATTAGACTATTTTATGATTGCAAATGGTAAAGAATGTGATTAAAGGCTCTTTTCCTATTTCAAAAGTTTTAGTTTTCGAAAGTAATAGCTATGTCTGTTGAAAAAATGAAGATATTAGACTATTTTATGATTGCACATGGTAAAGAATGTGATTAAAGGCTCTTTTCCTATTTCAAAAGTTTTTGTTTTCGATGGTAATAGCTATGTGTGTGGAAAAAATGAATATATTAGACAATTTTATGATTGCACATGGTAAAGAATGTGATTAAAGGCTCTTTTCCTATGTCAAAAGTTTTAGTTTTCGAGGGTAATAGCTACGTATGTTGAAAAAATGAAGATATTAGACTATTTTATGATTGCAAATGGTAAAGAATGTGATTAAAGGCTCTTTTCCTATTTCAAAAGTTTTAGTTTTCGAGGGTAATAGCTACGTATGTTGAAAAAATGAAGATATTAGACTATTTTATGATTGCAAATGGTAAAGAAGTGATTAAAGGCTCTTTTCCTATTTCAAAAGTTTTAGTTTTCGAGGGTAATAGCTACGTATGTTGAAAAAATGAAGATATTAGACTATTTTATGATTGCAAATGGTAAAGAATGTGATTAAAGGCTCTTTTACTATTTCAAAAGTTTTAGTTTTCGAGGGTAATAGCTACGTATGTGGAAAAAATGAAGATATTAGACAATTTTATGATTGCAAATGGTAAAGAATGTGATTAAAGGCTTTTCTACTACTTCAAAAGTTTTAGTTTTCGAGGGTAATAGCTATGTCTGTGGAAAAAATGAAGATATTAGACTATTTTATGATTGCAAATGGTAAAGAATGTGATTAAAGGCTCTTTTCCTATTTCAAAAGTTTTAGTTTTCGAGGGTAATAGCTACGTATGTTGAAAAAATGAAGATATTAGACTATTTTATGATTGCACATGGTAAAGAATGTGATTAAAGGCTCTTTTCTTATGTCAAAAGTTTTAGTTTTCGAGGGTAATAGCTACGTATGTTGAAAAAATGAAGATATTAAACTATTTTATGATTGCACATGGTAAAGAATGTGATTAAAGGCTCTTTTCCTATTTCAAAAGTTTTAGTTTTCGAGGGTAATAGCTATGTCTGTGGAAAAAATGAAGATATTAGACTATTTTATGATTGCAAATGGTAAAGAATGTGATTAAAGGCTCTTTTCCTATTTCAAAAGTTTTAGTTTTCGAGGGTAATAGCTACGTATGTTGAAAAAATGAAGATATTAGACTATTTTATGATTGCACATGGTAAAGAATGTGATTAAAGGCTCTTTTCCTATGTCAAAAGTTTTAGTTTTCGAGGGTTTTAGCTACGTATGTTGAAAAAATGAAGATATTAGACTATTTTATGATTGCACATGGTAAAGAATGTGATTAAAGGCTCTTTTCCTATTTCAAAAGTTTTAGTTTTCGAGGGTAATAGCTACGTATGTTGAAAAAATGAAGATATTAGACTGTTTTATGATTGCACATGGTAAAGAATGTGATTATAGGCTCTTTTCCTATTTCAAAAGTTTTAGTTTTCGAGGGTAATAGCTACGTATGTTGAAAAAATGAAGATATTAGACTATTTTATGATTGCAAATGGTAAAGAATGTGATTAAAGGCTCTTTTCCTATTTCAAAAGTTTTAGTTTTCAAGGGTAATAGCTTTGTCTGTGGAAAAAATGAAGATATTAGACTATTTTATGATTGCAAATGGTAAAGAATGTGATTAAAGGCTCTTTTCCTATTTCAAAAGTTTTAGTTTTCGAGGGTAATAGCTACGTATGTTGAAAAAATGTATTTCAAAAGTTTTAGTTTTCGAGGGTAATAGCTACGTATGTTGAAAAAATGAAGATATTAGACTATTTTATGATTGCAAATGGTAAAGAATGTGATTAAAGGCTCTTTTCCTATTTCAAAAGTTTTAGTTTTCGAGGGTAATAGCTACGTATGTTGAAAAAATGAAGATATTAGACTATTTTATGATTGCACATGGTAAAGAATGTGATTAAAGGCTCTTTTCCTATTTCAAAAGTTTTAGTTTTCGAAGGTAATAGCTACGTATGTTGAAAAAATGAAGATATTAGACTATTTTATGATTGCAAATGGTAAAGAATGTGATTAAAGGCTCTTTTCCTATTTCAAAAGTTTTAGTTTTCGAGGGTAATAGCTTTGTCTGTGGAAAAAATGAAGATATTAGACTATTTTATGATTGCAAATGGTAAAGAATGTGATTAAAGGCTCTTTTCCTATTTCAAAAGTTTTAGTTTTCGAGGGTAATAGCTACGTATGTTGAAAAAATGAAGATATTAGACTATTTTAGGATTACAAATGGTAAAGAATGTGATTAAAGGCTCTTTTCCTATTTCAAAAGTTTTAGTTTTCGAGGGTAATAGCTACGTATGTTGAAAAAATGAAGATATTAGACTATTTTATGATTGCAAATGGTAAAGAATGTGATTAAAGGCTCTTTTCCTATTTCAAAAGTTTTAGTTTTCGAGGGTAATAGCTACGTATGTTGAAAAAATGAAGATATTAGACTATTTTATGATTGCACATGGTAAAGAATGTGATTAAAGGCTCTTTTCCTATGTCAAAAGTTTTAGTTTTCGAGGGTAATAGCTACGTATGTTGAAAAAATGAAGATATTAGACTATTTTATGATTGCACATGGTAAAGAATGTGATTAAAGGCTCTTTTCCTATTTCAAAAGTTTTAGTTTTCGAGGGTAATAGCTACGTATGTTGAAAACATGAAGATATTAGACTATTTTATGATTGCACATGGTAAAGAATGTGATTAAAGGCTCTTTTCCTATTTCAAAAGTTTTAGTTTTCGAGGATAATAGCTTTGTCTGTGGAAAAAATGAAGATATTAGACAATTTTATGATTGCACATGGTAAAGAATGTGATTAAAGGCTCTTTTCCTATTTCAAAAGTTTTAGTTTTCGAGGGTAATAGCTACGTATGTTGAAGCAATGAAGATATTAGACTATTTTATGATTGCACATGGTAAAGAATGTGATTAAAGGCTCTTTTCCTATGTCAAAAGTTTTAGTTTTCGAGGGTAATAGCTACGTATGTTGAAAAAATGAAGATATTAGACTATTTTATGATTGCACATGGTAAAGAATGTGATTAAAGGCTCTTTTCCTATTTCAAAAGTTTTAGTTTTCGAGGGTAATAGCTACGTATGTTGAAAACATGAAGATATTAGACTATTTTATGATTGCACATGGTAAAGAATGTGATTAAAGGCTCTTTTCCTATTTCAAAAGTTTTAGTTTTCGAGGATAATAGCTTTGTCTGTGGAAAAAATGAAGATATTAGACAATTTTATGATTGCACATGGTAAAGAATGTGATTAAAGGCTCTTTTCCTATTTCAAAAGTTTTAGTTTTCGAGGGTAATAGCTACGTATGTTGAAAAAATGAATATATTAGACTGTTTTATGATTGCACATGGTAAAGAATGTGATTATAGGCTCTTTTCCTATTTCAAAAGTTTTAGTTTTCGAGGGTAATAGCTACGTATGTTGAAAAAATGAAGATATTAGACTATTTTATGATTGCAAATGGTAAAGAATGTGATTAAAGGCTCTTTTCCTATTTCAAAAGTTTTAGTTTTCAAGGGTAATAGCTTTGTCTGTGGAAAAAATGAAGATATTAGACTATTTTATGATTGCAAATGGTAAAGAATGTGATTAAAGGCTCTTTTCCTATTTCAAAAGTTTTAGTTTTCGAGGGTAATAGCTACGTATGTTGAAAAAATGTATTTCAAAAGTTTTAGTTTTCGTGGGTAATAGCTACGTATGTTGAAAAAATAAAGATATTAGACTATTTTATGATTGCAAATGGTAAAGAATGTGATTAAAGGCTCTTTTCCTATTTCAAAAGTTTTAGTTTTCGAGGGTAATAGCTACGTATGTTGAAAAAATGAAGATATTAGACTATTTTATGATTGCACATGGTAAAGAATGTGATTAAAGGCTCTTTTCCTATTTCAAAAGTTTTAGTTTTCGAAGGTAATAGCTACGTATGTTGAAAAAATGAAGATATTAGACTATTTTATGATTTCAAATGGTAAAGAATGTGATTAAAGGCTCTTTTCCTATTTCAAAAGTTTTAGTTTTCGAGGGTAATAGCTTTGTCTGTGGAAAAAATGAAGATATTAGACTATTTTATGATTGCACATGGTAAAGAATGTGATTAAAGGCTCTTTTCCTATTTCAAAAGTTTTAGTTTTCGAGGATAATAGCTTTGTCTGTGGAAAAAATGAAGATATTAGACAATTTTATGATTGCACATGGTAAAGAATGTGATTAAAGGCTCTTTTCCTATTTCAAAAGTTTTAGTTTTCGAGGGTAATAGCTACGTATGTTGAAAAAATGAAGATATTAGACTATTTTATGATTGCAAATGGTAAAGAATGTGATTAAAGGCTCTTTTCCTATTTCAAAAGTTTTAGTTTTCGAAAGTAATAGCTATGTCTGTTGAAAAAATGAAGATATTAGACTATTTTATGATTGCACATGGTAAAGAATGTGATTAAAGGCTCTTTTCCTATTTCAAAAGTTTTTGTTTTCGATGGTAATAGCTATGTGTGTGGAAAAAATGAATATATTAGACAATTTTATGATTGCACATGGTAAAGAATGTGATTAAAGGCTCTTTTCCTATGTCAAAAGTTTTAGTTTTCGAGGGTAATAGCTACGTATGTTGAAAAAATGAAGATATTAGACTATTTTATGATTGCAAATGGTAAAGAATGTGATTAAAGGCTCTTTTCCTATTTCAAAAGTTTTAGTTTTCGAGGGTAATAGCTACGTATGTTGAAAAAATGAAGATATTAGACTATTTTATGATTGCAAATGGTAAAGAAGTGATTAAAGGCTCTTTTCCTATTTCAAAAGTTTTAGTTTTCGAGGGTAATAGCTACGTATGTTGAAAAAATGAAGATATTAGACTATTTTATGATTGCAAATGGTAAAGAATGTGATTAAAGGCTCTTTTACTATTTCAAAAGTTTTAGTTTTCGAGGGTAATAGCTACGTATGTGGAAAAAATGAAGATATTAGACAATTTTATGATTGCAAATGGTAAAGAATGTGATTAAAGGCTCTTTTCCTATTTCAAAAGTTTTAGTTTTCAAGGGTAATAGCTTTGTCTGTGGAAAAAATGAAGATATTAGACTATTTTATGATTGCAAATGGTAAAGAATGTGATTAAAGGCTCTTTTCCTATTTCAAAAGTTTTAGTTTTCGAGGGTAATAGCTACGTATGTTGAAAAAATGTATTTCAAAAGTTTTAGTTTTCGAGGGTAATAGCTACGTCTGTGGAAAAAATGAAGATATTAGACTATTTTATGATTGCACATGGTAAAGAATGTGATTAAAGGCTCTTTTCCTATTTCAAAAGTTTTAGTTTTCGAGGGTAATAGCTACGTATGTTGAAAAAATGAAGATATTAGACTATTTTATGATTGCACATGGTAAAGAATGTGATTAAAGGCTCTTTTCCTATTTCAAAAGTTTTAGTTTTCGAAGGTAATAGCTACGTATGTTGAAAAAATGAAGATATTAGACTATTTTATGATTGCAAATGGTAAAGAATGTGATTAAAGGCTCTTTTCCTATTTCAAAAGTTTTAGTTTTCGAGGGTAATAGCTTTGTCTGTGGAAAAAATGAAGATATTAGACTATTTTATGATTGCAAATGGTAAAGAATGTGATTAAAGGCTCTTTTCCTATTTCAAAAGTTTTAGTTTTCGAGGGTAATAGCTACGTATGTTGAAAAAATGAAGATATTAGACTATTTTAGGATTACAAATGGTAAAGAATGTGATTAAAGGCTCTTTTCCTATTTCAAAAGTTTTAGTTTTCGAGGGTAATAGCTACGTATGTTGAAAAAATGAAGATATTAGACTATTTTATGATTGCAAATGGTAAAGAATGTGATTAAAGGCTCTTTTCCTATTTCAAAAGTTTTAGTTTTCGAGGGTAATAGCTACGTATGTTGAAAAAATGAAGATATTAGACTATTTTATGATTGCACATGGTAAAGAATGTGATTAAAGGCTCTTTTCCTATGTCAAAAGTTTTAGTTTTCGAGGGTAATAGCTACGTATGTTGAAAAAATGAAGATATTAGACTATTTTATGATTGCACATGGTAAAGAATGTGATTAAAGGCTCTTTTCCTATTTCAAAAGTTTTAGTTTTCGAGGGTAATAGCTACGTATGTTGAAAACATGAAGATATTAGACTATTTTATGATTGCACATGGTAAAGAATGTGATTAAAGGCTCTTTTCCTATTTCAAAAGTTTTAGTTTTCGAGGATAATAGCTTTGTCTGTGGAAAAAATGAAGATATTAGACAATTTTATGATTGCACATGGTAAAGAATGTGATTAAAGGCTCTTTTCCTATTTCAAAAGTTTTAGTTTTCGAGGGTAATAGCTACGTATGTTGAAGCAATGAAGATATTAGACTATTTTATGATTGCACATGGTAAAGAATGTGATTAAAGGCTCTTTTCCTATGTCAAAAGTTTTAGTTTTCGAGGGTAATAGCTACGTATGTTGAAAAAATGAAGATATTAGACTATTTTATGATTGCACATGGTAAAGAATGTGATTAAAGGCTCTTTTCCTATTTCAAAAGTTTTAGTTTTCGAGGGTAATAGCTACGTATGTTGAAAACATGAAGATATTAGACTATTTTATGATTGCACATGGTAAAGAATGTGATTAAAGGCTCTTTTCCTATTTCAAAAGTTTTAGTTTTCGAGGATAATAGCTTTGTCTGTGGAAAAAATGAAGATATTAGACAATTTTATGATTGCACATGGTAAAGAATGTGATTAAAGGCTCTTTTCCTATTTCAAAAGTTTTAGTTTTCGAGGGTAATAGCTACGTATGTTGAAAAAATGAATATATTAGACTGTTTTATGATTGCACATGGTAAAGAATGTGATTATAGGCTCTTTTCCTATTTCAAAAGTTTTAGTTTTCGAGGGTAATAGCTACGTATGTTGAAAAAATGAAGATATTAGACTATTTTATGATTGCAAATGGTAAAGAATGTGATTAAAGGCTCTTTTCCTATTTCAAAAGTTTTAGTTTTCAAGGGTAATAGCTTTGTCTGTGGAAAAAATGAAGATATTAGACTATTTTATGATTGCAAATGGTAAAGAATGTGATTAAAGGCTCTTTTCCTATTTCAAAAGTTTTAGTTTTCGAGGGTAATAGCTACGTATGTTGAAAAAATGTATTTCAAAAGTTTTAGTTTTCGTGGGTAATAGCTACGTATGTTGAAAAAATAAAGATATTAGACTATTTTATGATTGCAAATGGTAAAGAATGTGATTAAAGGCTCTTTTCCTATTTCAAAAGTTTTAGTTTTCGAGGGTAATAGCTACGTATGTTGAAAAAATGAAGATATTAGACTATTTTATGATTGCACATGGTAAAGAATGTGATTAAAGGCTCTTTTCCTATTTCAAAAGTTTTAGTTTTCGAAGGTAATAGCTACGTATGTTGAAAAAATGAAGATATTAGACTATTTTATGATTTCAAATGGTAAAGAATGTGATTAAAGGCTCTTTTCCTATTTCAAAAGTTTTAGTTTTCGAGGGTAATAGCTTTGTCTGTGGAAAAAATGAAGATATTAGACTATTTTATGATTGCACATGGTAAAGAATGTGATTAAAGGCTCTTTTCCTATTTCAAAAGTTTTAGTTTTCGAGGATAATAGCTTTGTCTGTGGAAAAAATGAAGATATTAGACAATTTTATGATTGCACATGGTAAAGAATGTGATTAAAGGCTCTTTTCCTATTTCAAAAGTTTTAGTTTTCGAGGGTAATAGCTACGTATGTTGAAAAAATGAAGATATTAGACTATTTTATGATTGCAAATGGTAAAGAATGTGATTAAAGGCTCTTTTCCTATTTCAAAAGTTTTAGTTTTCGAAAGTAATAGCTATGTCTGTTGAAAAAATGAAGATATTAGACTATTTTATGATTGCACATGGTAAAGAATGTGATTAAAGGCTCTTTTCCTATTTCAAAAGTTTTTGTTTTCGATGGTAATAGCTATGTGTGTGGAAAAAATGAATATATTAGACAATTTTATGATTGCACATGGTAAAGAATGTGATTAAAGGCTCTTTTCCTATGTCAAAAGTTTTAGTTTTCGAGGGTAATAGCTACGTATGTTGAAAAAATGAAGATATTAGACTATTTTATGATTGCAAATGGTAAAGAATGTGATTAAAGGCTCTTTTCCTATTTCAAAAGTTTTAGTTTTCGAGGGTAATAGCTACGTATGTTGAAAAAATGAAGATATTAGACTATTTTATGATTGCAAATGGTAAAGAAGTGATTAAAGGCTCTTTTCCTATTTCAAAAGTTTTAGTTTTCGAGGGTAATAGCTACGTATGTTGAAAAAATGAAGATATTAGACTATTTTATGATTGCAAATGGTAAAGAATGTGATTAAAGGCTCTTTTACTATTTCAAAAGTTTTAGTTTTCGAGGGTAATAGCTACGTATGTGGAAAAAATGAAGATATTAGACAATTTTATGATTGCAAATGGTAAAGAATGTGATTAAAGGCTTTTCTACTACTTCAAAAGTTTTAGTTTTCGAGGGTAATAGCTATGTCTGTGGAAAAAATGAAGATATTAGACTATTTTATGATTGCAAATGGTAAAGAATGTGATTAAAGGCTCTTTTCCTATTTCAAAAGTTTTAGTTTTCGAGGGTAATAGCTACGTATGTTGAAAAAATGAAGATATTAGACTATTTTATGATTGCACATGGTAAAGAATGTGATTAAAGGCTCTTTTCTTATGTCAAAAGTTTTAGTTTTCGAGGGTAATAGCTACGTATGTTGAAAAAATGAAGATATTAAACTATTTTATGATTGCACATGGTAAAGAATGTGATTAAAGGCTCTTTTCCTATTTCAAAAGTTTTAGTTTTCGAGGGTAATAGCTATGTCTGTGGAAAAAATGAAGATATTAGACTATTTTATGATTGCAAATGGTAAAGAATGTGATTAAAGGCTCTTTTCCTATTTCAAAAGTTTTAGTTTTCGAGGGTAATAGCTACGTATGTTGAAAAAATGAAGATATTAGACTATTTTATGATTGCACATGGTAAAGAATGTGATTAAAGGCTCTTTTCCTATGTCAAAAGTTTTAGTTTTCGAGGGATTTAGCTACGTATGTTGGAAAAATGAAGATATTAGACTATTTTATGATTGCACATGGTAAAGAATGTGATTAAAGGCTCTTTTCCTATTTCAAAAGTTTTCGTTTTCGAGGGTAATAGCTACGTATGTTGAAAAAATGAAGATATTAGACTGTTTTATGATTGCACATGGTAAAGAATGTGATTATAGGCTCTTTTCCTATTTCAAAAGTTTTAGTTTTCGAGGGTAATAGCTACGTATGTTGAAAAAATGAAGATATTAGACTATTTTATGATTGCAAATGGTAAAGAATGTGATTAAAGGCTCTTTTCCTATTTCAAAAGTTTTAGTTTTCAAGGGTAATAGCTTTGTCTGTGGAAAAAATGAAGATATTAGACTATTTTATGATTGCAAATGGTAAAGAATGTGATTAAAGGCTCTTTTCCTATTTCAAAAGTTTTAGTTTTCGAGGGTAATAGCTACGTATGTTGAAAAAATGTATTTCAAAAGTTTTAGTTTTCGAGGGTAATAGCTACGTATGTTGAAAAAATGAAGATATTAGACTATTTTATGATTGCAAATGGTAAAGAATGTGATTAAAGGCTCTTTTCCTATTTCAAAAGTTTTAGTTTTCGAGGGTAATAGCTACGTATGTTGAAAAAATGAAGATATTAGACTATTTTATGATGGCACATGGTAAAGAATGTGATTAAAGGCTCTTTTCCTATTTCAAAAGTTTTAGTTTTCGAAGGTAATAGCTACGTATGTTGAAAAAATGCAGATATTAGACTATTTTGTGATTGCAAATGGTAAAGAATGTGATTAAAGGCTCTTTTCCTATTTCAAAAGTTTTAGTTTTCGAGGGTAATAGCTTTGTCTGTGGAAAAAATGAAGATATTAGACTATTTTATGATTGCAAATGGTAAAGAATTTGATTAAAGGCTCTTTTCCTATTTCAAAAGTTTTAGTTTTCGAGGGTAATAGCTACGTATGTTGAAAAAATGAAGATATTGGACTATTTTATGATTACAAATGGTAAAGAATGTGATTAAAGGCTCTTTTCCTATTTCAAAAGTTTTAGTTTTCGAGGGTAATAGCTACGTATGTTGAAAAAATGAAGATATTAGACTATTTTATGATTGCAAATGGTAAAGAATGTGATTAAAGGCTCTTTTCCTATTTCAAAAGTTTTAGTTTTCGAGGGTAATAGCTACGTATGTTGAAAAAATGAAGATATTAGACTATTTTATGATTGCACATGGTAAAGAATGTGATTAAAGGCTCTTTTCCTATGTCAAAAGTTTTAGTTTTCGAGGGTAATAGCTACGTATGTTGAAAAAATGAAGATATTAGACTATTTTATGATTGCACATGGTAAAGAATGTGATTAAAGGCTCTTTTCCTATTTCAAAAGTTTTAGTTTTCGAGGGTAATAGCTACGTATGTTGAAAACATGAAGATATTAGACTATTTTATGATTGCACATGGTAAAGAATGTGATTAAAGGCTCTTTTCCTATTTCAAAAGTTTTAGTTTTCGAGGATAATAGCTTTGTCTGTTGAAAAAATGAAGATATTAGACAATTTTATGATTGCACATGGTAAAGAATGTGATTAAAGGCTCTTTTCCTATTTCAAAAGTTTTAGTTTTCGAGGGTAATAGCTACGTATGTTGAAGAAATGAAGATATTAGACTATTTTATGATTGCAAATGGTAAAGAATGTGATTAAAGGCTCTTTTCCTATTTCAAAAGTTTTAGTTTTCGAAAGTAATAGCTATGTCTGTTGAAAAAATGAAGATATTAGACTATTTTATGATTGCACCTGGTAAAGAATGTGATTAAAGGCTCTTTTCCTATTTCAAAAGTTTTTGTTTTCGATGGTAATAGCTATGTGTGTGGAAAAAATGAATATATTAGACAATTTTATGATTGCACATGGTAAAGAATGTGATTAAAGGCTCTTTTCCTATGTCAAAAGTTTTAGTTTTGAGGGTAATAGCTACGTATGTTGAAAAAATGAAGATATTAGACTATTTTATGATTGCAAATGGTAAAGAATGTGATTAAAGGCTCTTTTCCTATTTCAAAAGTTTTAGTTTTCGAGGGTAATAGCTACGTATGTTGAAAAAATGAAGATATTAGACTATTTTATGATTGCAAATGGTAAAGAAGTGATTAAAGGCTCTTTTCCTATTTCAAAAGTTTTAGTTTTCGAGGGTAATAGCTACGTATGTTGAAAAAATGAAGATATTAGACTATTTTATGATTGCAAATGGTAAAGAATGTGATTAAAGGCTCTTTTCCTATTTCAAAAGTTTTAGTTTTCGAGGGTAATAGCTTTGTCTGTGGAAAAAATGAAGATATTAGACAATTTTATGATTGCACATGGTAAAGAATGTGATTAAAGGCTCTTTTCCTATTTCAAAAGTTTTAGTTTTCGAGGGTAATAGCTACGTATGTTGAAAAAATGAAGATATTAGACTATTTTATGATTGCAAATGGTAAAGAATGTGATTAAAGGCTCTTTTCCTATTTCAAAAGTTTTAGTTTTCGAAGGTAATAGCTATGTCTGTTGAAAAAATGAAGATATTAGACTATTTTATGATTGCACATGGTAAAGAATGTGATTAAAGGCTCTTTTCCAATTTCAAAAGTTTTTGTTTTCGATGGTAATAGCTATGTGTGTGAAAAAAATGAATATATTAGACAATTTTATGATTGCACATGGTAAAGAATGTGATTAAAGGCTCTTTTCCTACGTCAAAAGTTTTAGTTTTCGAGGGGTAATAGCTACGTATGTTAAAAAAATGAAGATATTAGACTATTTTATGATTGAAAATGGTAAAGAATTTGATTAAAGGCTCTTTTCCTATTTCAAAAGTTTTAGTTTTCGAGGGTAATAGCTACGTATGTTGAAAAAAGGAAGATATTAGACTATTTTATGATTGCAAATGGTAAAGAATGTGATTAAAGGCTCTTCCTATTTCAAAAGTTTTAGTTTTCGAGGGTAATAGCTTTGTCTGTGGAAAAAATGAAGATATTAGACAATTTTATGATTGCACATGGTAAAGAATGTGATTAAACGCTCTTTTCCTATGTCAAAAGTTTTAGTTTTCGAGGGTAATAGCTACGTATGTTGTAAAAATGAAGATATTAGACTATTTTATGATTGCAAATGGTAAAGAATGTGATTAAAGGCTCTTTTCCTATTTCAAAAGTTTTAGTTTTCGAGGGTAATAGCTACGTATGTTGAAAAAATGAAGATATTAGACTATTTTATGATTGCAAATGGTAAAGAATGTGATTAAAGGCTCTTTTCCTATTTCAAAAGTTTTAGTTTTCGAGGGTAATAGCTACGTATGTTGAAAAAATGAAGATATTAGACTATTTTATGATTGCAAATGGTAAAGAATGTGATTAAAGGCTCTTTTTCTATGTCAAAAGTTTTAGTTTTCGAGGGTAATAGCTACGTATGTTGAAAAAAATGAAGATATTAGACTATTTTATGATTGAAAATGGTAAAGAATTTGATTAAAGGCTCTTTTCCTATTTCAAAAGTTTTCGTTTTCGAGGGTAATAGCTACGTATGTTGAAAAAATGAAGATATTAGACTATTTTATGATTGCAAATGGTAAAGAATGTGATTAAAGGCTCTTTTCCTATTTCAAAAGTTTTAGTTTTCGAGGGTAATAGCTACGTATGTTGAAAAAATGAAGATATTAGACTATTTTATGATTGCAAATGGTAAAGA
>NW_027065206.1:0-22771 GCF_032884065.1 Artemia franciscana
ATGTGATTAAAGGCTCTTTTCCTATTTCAAAAGTTTTAGTTTTCGAGGGTAATAGCTAGGTATGTTGAAAAAATGAAGATATTAGACTATTTTATGATTGCACATGGTAAAGAATGTGATTAAAGGCTCTTTTCTTATGTCAAAAGTTTTAGTATTCGAGGGTAATAGCTACTTACGTTGAAAAAATGAAGATATTAGACCATTTTATGATTGCAAATGGTAAAGAATGTGATTAAAGGCTCTTTTCCTATGTCAAAAGTTTTATTTTTCGAGGGTAATAGCTACGTATGTTGAAAAAATGAAGATATTAGACTATTTTATGATTGCACATGGTAAAGAATGTGATTAAAGGCCCTTTTCCTATTTCAAAAGTTTTAGTTTTCGAGGGTAATAGCTACGTATGTTGAAAAAAATGAAGATATTAGACTATTTTATGATTGCAAATTGTAAAGAATGTGATTAAAGGCTCTTTTCCTATGTCAAAAGTTTTAGTTTTCGATGGTAATAGCTACGTATGTTGAAAAAATGAAAATATTAGACTATTTTATGATTGCAAATGGTAAAGAATGTGATTAAAGGCTCTTTTCCTATTTCAAAAGGTTTAGTTTTCGAGGGTAATAGCTATGTATGTTGAAAAAATGAAGATATTAGACTATTTTATGATTGCATATGGTAAAGAATGTGATTAAAGGCTCTTTTCCTATGTCAAAAGGTTTAGTTTTCGAGGGTAATAGCTATGTATGTTGAAAAAATGAAGATATTAGACTATTTTATGATTGCATATGGTAAAGAATGTGATTAAAGGCTCTTTTCCTATTTCAAAAGTTTTAGTTTTCGAGGGTAATAGCTAGGTATGTTGAAAAAATGAAGATATTAGACTATTTTATGATTGCACATGGTAAAGAATGTGATTAAAGGCTCTTTTCCTATTTCAAAAGTTTTAGTTTTCGAGGGTAATAGCTAGGTATGTTGAAAAAATGAAGATATTAGACTATTTTATGATTGCACATGGTAAAGAATGTGATTAAAGGCTCTTTTCTTATGTCAAAAGTTTTAGTATTCGAGGGTAATAGCTACTTACGTTGAAAAAATGAAGATATTAGACCATTTTATGATTGCAAATGGTAAAGAATGTGATTAAAGGCTCTTTTCCTATGTCAAAAGTTTTATTTTTCGAGGGTAATAGCTACATATGTTGAAAAAATGAAGATATTAGACTATTTATGATTGCACATGGTAAAGAATGTGATTAAAGGCCTTTTCCTATTTCAAAAGTTTTAGTTTTCGAGGGTAATAGCTACGTATGTTGAAAAAAATGAAGATATTAGACTATTTTATGATTGCAAATTGTAAAGAATGTGATTAAAGGCTCTTTTCCTATGTCAAAAGTTTTAGTTTTCGATGGTAATAGCTACGTATGTTGAAAAAATGAAAATATTAGACTATTTTATGATTGCAAATGGTAAAGAATGTGATTAAAGGCTCTTTTCCTATTTCAAAAGTTTTAGTTTTCGAGGGTAATAGCTAGGTCTGTTGAAAAAATGAAGATAATAGACTATTATATGATTGCAAATGGTAAAGAATGTGATTAAAGGCTCTTTTCCTATTTCAAAAGTTTTAGTTTTCGAGGGTAATAGCTATATCTGTTGAAAATATGAAGATATTAGACTATTTTATGATTGCACATGCTAAAGAATGTGATTAAAGGCTCTTTTCCTATGTCAAAAGTTTTAGTTTTCGAGGGTAATAGCTGCGTATGTTGAAAAAATGAAGATATTAGACTATTTTATGATTGCACATGGTAAAGAATGTGATTAAATGCCCTTTTCCTATTTCAAAAGTTTTAGTTTTGAGGGTAATAGCTACGTATGTTGAAAAAATGAAGATATTAGACTATTCTACGATTGCACATGGTAAAGAATCTGATTAAAGGCTCTTTTCCTATTTCAAAATTTTTAGTTTTCGAGGGTAATAGCTACGTATGTTGGAAAAATGAAAATATTAGACTATTTTATGATTGCACATGGTAAAGAATGTGCTTAAAGGCTCTTTTCCTATGTCAAAAGTTTTAGTTTTCGAGGGTAATAGCTATGTATTTTGAAAAAATGAAGATATTAGACTATTTTATGATTGCAAATGGTAAAGAATGTGATTAAAGGCTCTTTTCCTATTTCAAAAGTTTTAGTTTTCGAGGGTAATAGCTACGTATTTTGAAAAAATGAAGATATTAGACAATTTTATGATTGCACATGGTAAAGAATGTGATTAAAGGCTCTTTTCCTATGTCAAACGTTTTAGTTTTCGAGGGTAAAAGCTACCTATGTTGATAAAATGAAGATATTAGACTAATTTATGATTGCAAATAGTAAAGAATGTGATTAAAGGCTCTTTTCCTATGTCAAAAGTTTTAGTTTTCGAGGTTAATAGCTACGTATGTTGAAAAAATGAAGATATTAGACTATTTTATGATTGCAAATGGTAAAGAATGTGATTAAAGGCTCTTTTCCTATGTCAAAAGTTTTAGTTTTCGAGGGTAATATATGTTGAAAAAATGAAGATATTAGACTATTTTATGATTGCACATGGTAAAGAATGTGATTAAAGGCTCTTTTCCTATTTCAAAAGTTTTAGTTTTCGAGGGTAATAGCTAGGTATGTCGAAAAAATGAAGATATTAGACTATTTTATGATTGCACATGGTAAAGAATGTTATTAAAGGCTCTTTTCCTATTTCAAAAGTTTTAGTTTTCGAGGGTAATAGCTAGGTCTGTTGAAAAAATGAAGATAATAGACTATTATATGATTGCAAATGGTAAAGAATGTGATTAAAGGCTCTTTTCCTATTTCAAAAGTTTTAATTTTCGAGGGTAATAGCTACCTATGTTGAAAAAATGAAGATATTAGACTATTTTATGATTGCAAATGGTGAAGAATGTGATTAAAGGCTCTTTTCCTATGTCAAAAGTTTTAGTTTTCGAGGTTAATAGCTACGTATGTTGAAAAAAATGAAGATATTAGACTATTTTATGATTGCAAATTGTAAAGAATGTGATTAAAGGCTCTTTTCCTATGTCAAAAGTTTTAGTTTTCGATGGTAATAGCTACGTATGTTGAAAAAATGAAGATATTAGACTATTTTATGATTGCAAATGGTAAAGAATGTGATTAAAGGCTCTTTTCCTATGTCAAAAGGTTTAGTTTTCGAGGGTAATAGCTATGTATGTTGAAAAAATGAAGATATTAGACTATTTTATGATTGCATATGGTAAAGAATGTGATTAAAGGCTCTTTTCCTATTTCAAAAGTTTTAGTTTTCGAGGGTAATAGCTAGGTATGTTGAAAAAATGAAGATATTAGACTATTTTATGATTGCAAATTGTAAAGAATGTGATTAAAGGCTCTTTTCCTATGTCAAAAGTTTTAGTTGTCGATGGTAATAGCTACGTATGTTGAAAAAATGAAGATATTAGACTATTTTATGATTGCAAATGGTAAAGAATGTGATTAAGGCTCTTTTCCTATGTCAAAAGGTTTAGTTTTCGAGGGTAATAGCAATGTATGTTGAAAAAATGAAGATATTAGACTATTTTATGATTGCATATGGTAAAGAATGTGATTAAAGGCTCTTTTCCTATTTCAAAAGTTTTAGTTTTCGAGGGTAATAGCTAGGTATGTTGAAAAAATGAAGATATTAGACTATTTTATGATTGTACATGGTAAAGAATGTGATTAAAGGCTCTTTTCCTATTTCAAAAGTTTTAGTTTTCGAGGGTAATAGCTAGGTCTGTTGAAAAAATGAAGATAATAGACTATTATATGATTGCAAATGGTAAAGAATGTGATTAAAGGCTCTTTTCCTATTTCAAAAGTTTTAGTTTTCGAGGGTAATAGCTATATCTGTTGAAAAAATGAAGATATTAGACTATTTTATGATTGCACATGCTAAAGAATGTGATTAAAGGCTCTTTTCCTATTTCAAAAGTTTTATTTTTCGAGGGTAATACCTACGTATGTTGAAAAATGAAGATATTAGACAATTTTATGATTGCAAATGGTAAAGAATGTGATTAAAGGCTCTTTTCGTATTTCAAAAGTTTTAGTTTTCGAGGGTAATAGCTACGTATGTTGAAAAACTGAAGAAATTAGACTATTTTATGATTGCAAATGGTAACGAATGTGATTAAAGGCTCTTTTCCTATTTCAAAAGTTTTAGTTTTCGAGGGTAATAGCTATGTATGTGGAAAAAATGAAGATATTAGACTTTTTACGATTGCACATGGTAAAGAATATGATTAAAGGCTCTTTTCCTATGTCAAAACTTTTAGTTTTCGAGGGTAATAGCTACCTATGTTGAAAAAATGAAGATATTAGACTATTTTATGATTGCAAATGGTAAAGAATGTGATTAAAGGCTCTTTTCTTATGTCAAAAGTTTTAGTATTCGAGGGTAATAGCTACTTACGTTGAAAAAATGAAGATATTAGACCATTTTATGATTGCAAATGGTAAAGAATGTGATTAAAGGCTCTTTTCCTATGTCAAAAGTTTTATTTTTCGAGGGTAATAGCTACGTATGTTGAAAAAATGAAGATATTAGACTATTTTATGATTGCACATGGTAAAGAATGTCATTAAAGGCCCTTTTCCTATTTCAAAAGTTTTAGTTTTCGAGGGTTATAGCTACGTATGTTGAAAAAAATGAAGATATTAGACTATTTTATGATTGCAAATTGTAAAGAATGTGATTAAAGGCTCTTTTCCTATGTCAAAAGTTTTAGTTTTCGATGGTAATAGCTACGTATGTTGAAAAAATGAAAATATTAGACTATTTTATGATTGCAAATGGTAAAGAATGTGATTAAAGGCTCTTTTCCTATGTCAAAAGGTTTAGTTTTCGAGGGTAATAGCTATGTATGTTGAAAAAATGAAGATATTAGACTATTTTATGATTGCATATGGTAAAGAATGTGATTAAAGGCTCTTTTCCTATTTCAAAAGTTTTAGTTTTCGAGGGTAATAGCTAGGTATGTTGAAAAAATGAAGATATTAGACTATTTTATGATTGCACATGGTAAAGAATGTGATTAAAGGCTCTTTTCCTATTTCAAAAGCACATTCTTTACCATATGCAATCATAAAATAGTCTAATATTTTCATTTTTCCAACATACGTAGCTATTACCCTCGAAAACTAAAACTTTTGAATTAGGAAAAGAGCCTTTTATCAGATTCTTTACCATGTGCAATCATAAAATAGTCTAATATCTTCATTTTTTCAACATACGTAGCTATTACCCTCGAAAACTAAAACTTTTGAAATAGGAAAAGAGCCTTTAATCACATTCTTTACCATGTGCAATCATAAAATAGTCTAATATCTTCATTTTTTCAACATACTTAGCTATTACCCTCGAAAACTAAAACTTTTGAAATAGGAAAAGGGCCTTTAATCACATTCTTTACCATGTGCAATCATAAAATAGTCTAATATCTTCATTTTTTCAACATACGTAGCTATTACCCTCGAAAAATAAAATTTTTGACATAGGAAAAGAGCCTTTAATCATATTCTTTACCATTTGCAATCATAAAATAGTCTAATATCTTCATTTTTTCAACATACGTAGCTATTTCCCTCGAAAACTAAAACTTCTGACATAGGAAAAGAGCCTTTAATCACATTCTTTACCATTTGCAATCATAAAATAGTCTAATATCTTCATTTTTTCAACATACGTACTATTACCCTCGAAAACTAAAACTTTTGACATAGGAAAAGAGTCCTTTAATCACATTCTTTACCATTTGCAATCATAAAATAGTCTAATATCTTCATTTTTTCAACCTAGGCAGATATTACCCTCGAAAACTAAAACTTTTGACATAGGAAAAGAGCCTTTAATCACATTCTTTACCATTTGCAATCATAAAATAGTCTAATATCTTCATTTTTTCAACATACGTAGCTATTACCTTCGAAAACTAAAACTTTTGACATAGGAAATGAGCCTTTAATCACATTCTTTACCATGTGCAATCATAAAATAGTCTAATATCTTCATTTTTTCAACATACGTAGCTATTACCCTCGAAAACTAAAACTTTTGACATAGGAAAAGAGCCTTCAATCACATTCTTTACCATTTGCAATCATAAAATAGTCTAATATCTTCATTTTTTCAACATACGTAGCTATTACCCTTGAAAAATAAAACTTTTGACATAGGAAAAGAGCCTTTAATCACATTCTTTACCATTGGCAATCATAAAATGGTCTAATATCTTCATTTTTTCAACGTAAGTAGCTATTACCCTCGAATACTAAAACTTTTGACATAGGAAAAGAGCCTTTAATCACATTCTTTACCATTTGCAATCATAAAATAGTCTAATATCTTCATTTTTTCAACATAGGTAGCTATTACCCTCGAAAACTAAAACTTTTGACATAGGAAAAGAGCCTTTAATCATATTCTTTACCATGTGAAATCGTAAAAAGTCTAATATCTTCATTTTTTCCACATACATAGCTATTACCCTCGAAAACTAAAACTTTTGAAATAGGAAAAGAGCCTTTAATCACATTCGTTACCATTTGCAATCATAAAATAGTCTAATTTCTTCAGTTTTTCAACATACGTAGCTATTACCCTCGAAAACTAAAACTTTTGAAATACGAAAAGAGCCTTTAATTACATTCTTTACCATTTGCAATCATAAAATTGTCTAATATCTTCATTTTTCAACATACGTAGGTATTACCCTCGAAAACTAAAACTTTTGAAATAGGAAAAGAGCCTTTAATCACATTCTTTAGCATGTGCAATCATAAAATAGTCTAATATCTTCATATTTTCAACAGATATAGCTATTACCCTCGAAAACTAAAACTTTTGAAATAGGAAAAGAGCCTTTAATCACATTCTTTACCATGTGCAATCATAAAATAGTCTAATATCTTCATTTTTTCAACATACCTAGCTATTACCCTCGAAAACTAAAACTTTTGAAATAGGAAAAGAGCCTTTAATCACATTCTTTACCATATGCAATCATAAAATAGTCTAATATCTTCATTTTTTCAACATACATAGCTATTACCCTCGAAAACTAAACTTTTGACATAGGAAAAGAGCCTTTAATCACATTCTTTACCATTTGCAATCATAAAATAGTCTAATATTTTCATTTTTTCAACATACGTAGCTATTACCCTCGAAAACTAAAACTTTTGACATAGGAAAAGAGCCTTTAATCACATTCTTTACCATTTGCAATCATAAAATAGTCTAATATCTTCATTTTTTTCAACATACGTAGCTATTACCCTCGAAAACTAAAACTTTTGAAATAGGAAAAGGGCCTTTAATCACATTCTTTACCATGTGCAATCATAAAATAGTCTAATATCTTCATTTTTTCAACATACGTAGCTATTACCCTCGAAAACTAAAACTTTTGACATAGGAAAAGAGCCTTTAATCACATTCTTTACCATTTGCAATCATAAAATAGTCTAATATCTTCATTTTTTCAACATAAGTAGCTATTACCCTCGAAAACTAAAACTTTTGACATAGAAAAGAGCCTTTAATCACATTCTTTACCATTTGCAATCATAAAATAGTCTAATATCTTCATTTTTTCAACATACGTAGCTATTACCCTCGAAAACTAAAACTTTTGACATAGGAAAAGAGCCTTTAATCACATTCTTTACCATGTTCAATCATAAAAAGTCTAATATCTTCATTTTTTCCACATACATAGCTATTACCCTCGAAAACTAAAACTTTTGAAATAGGAAAAGAGCCTTTAATCACATTCTTTACCATTTGCAATCATAAAATAGTCTAATATTCTTCATTTTTCAACATACGTAGCTATTACCCTCGAAAACTAAAACTTTTGAAATAGGAAAAGAGCCTTTAATCACATTCTTTACCATTTGCAATCATAAAATAGTCTAATATCTTCATTTTTCAACATACGTAGCTATTACCCTCGAAAACTAAAACTTTTGAAATAGGAAAAGAGCCTTTAATCACATTCTTTAGCATGTGCAATCATAAAATAGTCTAATATCTTCATTTTTTCAACATATAGCTATTACCCTCGAAAACTAAAACTTTTGAAATAGGAAAAGAGCCTTTAATCACATTCTTTACCATTTGCAATCATAAAATAGTCTAATATCTTCATTTTTTCAACATACGTAGCTATTACCCTCGAAAACTAAAACTTTTGAAATAGGAAAAGAGCCTTTAATCACATTCTTTACCATGCAATCATAAAATAGTCTAATATCTTCATTTTTTCAACATATAGCTATTACCCTCGAAAACTAAAACTTTTGAAATAGGAAAAGAGCCTTTAATCACATTCTTTACCATTGCAATCATAAAATAGTCTAATATCTTCATTTTTTCAACATACATAGCTATTACCCTCGAAAACTAAAACTTTTGACATAGGAAAAGAGCCTTTAATCACATTCTTTACCATTTGCAATCATAAAATAGTCTAATATCTTCATTTTTTCAACATACGTAGCTATTACCCTCGAAAACTAAAACTTTTGACATAGGAAAAGAGCCTTTAATCACATTCTTTACCATTTGCAATCATAAAATAGTCTAATATCTTCATTTTTTCAACATACGTAGCTATTACCCTCGAAAACTAAAACTTTTGAATAGGAAAAGAGCCTTTAATCACATTCTTTACCATTGCAATCATAAAATAGTCTAATATCTTCATTTTTTCAACATACGTAGCTATTACCCTCGAAAACTAAAACTTTTGACATAGGAAAAGAGCCTTTAATCACATTCTTTACCATTTGCAATCATAAAATAGTCTAATATCTTCATTTTTTCAACATACGTAGCTATTACCCTCGAAAACTAAAACTTTTGACATAGGAAAAGAGCCTTTAATCACATTCTTTACCATTTGCAATCATAAAATAGTCTAATATCTTCATTTTTTCAACATACGTAGCTATTACCCTCGAAAACTAAAACTTTTGACATAGGAAAAGAGCCTTTAATCACATTCTTTACCATTTGCAATCATAAAATAGTCTAATATCTTCATTTTTTCAACATACGTAGCTATTACCCTCGAAAACTAAAACTTTTGACATAGGAAAAGAGCCTTTAATCACATTCTTTACCATTTGCAATCATAAAATAGTCTAATATCTTCATTTTTTCAACATACGTAGCTATTACCCTCGAAAACTAAAACTTTTGACATAGGAAAAGAGCCTTTAATCACATTCTTTACCATGTGCAATCATAAAATAGTCTAATATCTTCATTTTTTCAACATACGTAGCTATTACCCTCGAAAACTAAAACTTTTGAAATAGGAAAAGAGCCTTTAATCACATTCTTTACCATGTGCAATCATAAAATAGTCTAATATCTTCATTTTTTCAACATACGTAGCTATTACCCTCGAAAACTAAAACTTTTGACATAGGAAAAGAGCCTTTAATCACATTCTTTACCATTTGCAATCATAAAATAGTCTAATATCTTCATTTTTTCAACATACGTAGCTATTACCCTCGAAAACTAAAACTTTTGACATAGGAAAAGAGCCTTTAATCACATTCTTTACCATTTGCAATCATAAAATAGTCTAATATCTTCATTTTTTCAACATACGTAGCTATTACCCTCGAAAACTAAAACTTTTGACATAGGAAAAGAGCCTTTAATCACATTCTTTACCATTTGCAATCATAAAATAGTCTAATATCTTCATTTTTTCAACATACGTAGCTATTACCCTCGAAAACTAAAACTTTTGACATAGGAAAAGAGCCTTTAATCACATTCTTTACCATTTGCAATCATAAAATAGTCTAATATCTTCATTTTTTCAACATACGTAGCTATTACCCTCGAAAACTAAAACTTTTGACATAGGAAAAGAGCCTTTAATCACATTCTTTACCATGTGCAATCATAAAATAGTCTAATATCTTCATTTTTTCAACATACGTAGCTATTACCCTCGAAAACTAAAACTTTTGAAATAGGAAAAGAGCCTTTAATCACATTCTTTACCATGTGCAATCATAAAATAGTCTAATATCTTCATTTTTTCAACATACGTAGCTATTACCCTCGAAAACTAAAACTTTTGAAATAGGAAAAGAGCCTTTAATCACATTCTTTACCATTGCAATCATAAAATAGTCTAATATCTTCATTTTTTCAACATACGTAGCTATTACCCTCGAAAACTAAAACTTTTGACATAGGAAAAGAGCCTTTAATCACATTCTTTACCATTGCAATCATAAAATAGTCTAATATCTTCATTTTTTCAACATATAGCTATTACCCTCGAAAACTAAAACTTTTGAAATAGGAAAAGAGCCTTTAATCACATTCTTTACCATTTGCAATCATAAAATAGTCTAATATCTTCATTTTTTCAACATACGTAGCTATTACCCTCGAAAACTAAAACTTTTGACATAGGAAAAGAGCCTTTAATCACATTCTTTACCATTTGCAATCATAAAATAGTCTAATATCTTCATTTTTTCAACATACGTAGCTATTACCCTCGAAAACTAAAACTTTTGACATAGGAAAAGAGCCTTTAATCACATTCTTTACCATTTGCAATCATAAAATAGTCTAATATCTTCATTTTTTCAACATACGTAGCTATTACCCTCGAAAACTAAAACTTTTGACATAGGAAAAGAGCCTTTAATCACATTCTTTACCATGTGCAATCATAAAATAGTCTAATATCTTCATTTTTTCAACATACGTAGCTATTACCCTCGAAAACTAAAACTTTTGACATAGGAAAAGAGCCTTTAATCACATTCTTTACCATGTGCAATCATAAAATAGTCTAATATCTTCATTTTTTCAACATACGTAGCTATTACCCTCGAAAACTAAAACTTTTGAAATAGGAAAAGAGCCTTTAATCACATTCTTTACCATGTGCAATCATAAAATAGTCTAATATCTTCATTTTTTCAACATACGTAGCTATTACCCTCGAAAACTAAAACTTTTGAAATAGGAAAAGAGCCTTTAATCACATTCTTTACCATTTGCAATCATAAAATAGTCTAATATCTTCATTTTTTCAACATACGTAGCTATTACCCTCGAAAACTAAAACTTTTGAAATAGGAAAAGAGCCTTTAATCACATTCTTTACCATTGCAATCATAAAATAGTCTAATATCTTCATTTTTTCAACATACGTAGCTATTACCCTCGAAAACTAAAACTTTTGACATAGGAAAAGAGCCTTTAATCACATTCTTTACCATTGCAATCATAAAATAGTCTAATATCTTCATTTTTTCAACATACGTAGCTATTACCCTCGAAAACTAAAACTTTTGACATAGGAAAAGAGCCTTTAATCACATTCTTTACCATGTGCAATCATAAAATAGTCTAATATCTTCATTTTTTCAACATACGTAGCTATTACCCTCGAAAACTAAAACTTTTGACATAGGAAAAGAGCCTTTAATCACATTCTTTACCATTTGCAATCATAAAATAGTCTAATATCTTCATTTTTTCAACATACGTAGCTATTACCCTCGAAAACTAAAACTTTTGACATAGGAAAAGAGCCTTTAATCACATTCTTTACCATGTGCAATCATAAAATAGTCTAATATCTTCATTTTTTCAACATACGTAGCTATTACCCTCGAAAACTAAAACTTTTGACATAGGAAAAGAGCCTTTAATCACATTCTTTACCATGTGCAATCATAAAATAGTCTAATATCTTCATTTTTTCAACATACGTAGCTATTACCCTCGAAAACTAAAACTTTTGACATAGGAAAAGAGCCTTTAATCACATTCTTTACCATGTGCAATCATAAAATAGTCTAATATCTTCATTTTTTCAACATACGTAGCTATTACCCTCGAAAACTAAAACTTTTGACATAGGAAAAGAGCCTTTAATCACATTCTTTACCATTTGCAATCATAAAATAGTCTAATATCTTCATTTTTTCAACATACGTAGCTATTACCCTCGAAAACTAAAACTTTTGACATAGGAAAAGAGCCTTTAATCACATTCTTTACCATTTGCAATCATAAAATAGTCTAATATCTTCATTTTTTCAACATACGTAGCTATTACCCTCGAAAACTAAAACTTTTGACATAGGAAAAGAGCCTTTAATCACATTCTTTACCATTGCAATCATAAAATAGTCTAATATCTTCATTTTTTCAACATACATAGCTATTACCCTCGAAAACTAAAACTTTTGACATAGGAAAAGAGCCTTTAATCACATTCTTTACCATTTGCAATCATAAAATAGTCTAATATCTTCATTTTTTCAACATACGTAGCTATTACCCTCGAAAACTAAAACTTTTGACATAGGAAAAGAGCCTTTAATCACATTCTTTACCATTTGCAATCATAAAATAGTCTAATATCTTCATTTTTTCAACATACGTAGCTATTACCCTCGAAAACTAAAACTTTTGAAATAGGAAAAGAGCCTTTAATCACATTCTTTACCATTTGCAATCATAAAATAGTCTAATATCTTCATTTTTTCAACATACGTAGCTATTACCCTCGAAAACTAAAACTTTTGACATAGGAAAAGAGCCTTTAATCACATTCTTTACCATTTGCAATCATAAAATAGTCTAATATCTTCATTTTTTCAACATACGTAGCTATTACCCTCGAAAACTAAAACTTTTGACATAGGAAAAGAGCCTTTAATCACATTCTTTACCATGTGCAATCATAAAATAGTCTAATATCTTCATTTTTTCAACATACGTAGCTATTACCCTCGAAAACTAAAACTTTTGAAATAGGAAAAGAGCCTTTAATCACATTCTTTACCATTTGCAATCATAAAATAGTCTAATATCTTCATTTTTTCAACATACGTAGCTATTACCCTCGAAAACTAAAACTTTTGACATAGGAAAAGAGCCTTTAATCACATTCTTTACCATTGCAATCATAAAATAGTCTAATATCTTCATTTTTTCAACATACGTAGCTATTACCCTCGAAAAACTAAAACTTTTGAAATAGGAAAAGAGCCTTTAATCACATTCTTTACCATTGCAATCATAAAATAGTCTAATATCTTCATTTTTTCAACATACGTAGCTATTACCTCGAAAACTAAAACTTTTGACATAGGAAAAGAGCCTTTAATCACATTCTTTACCATTTGCAATCATAAAATAGTCTAATATCTTCATTTTTTCAACATACGTAGCTATTACCCTCGAAAACTAAAACTTTTGACATAGGAAAAGAGCCTTTAATCACATTCTTTACCATTTGCAATCATAAAATAGTCTAATATCTTCATTTTTTCAACATACGTAGCTATTACCCTCGAAAACTAAAACTTTTGACATAGGAAAAGAGCCTTTAATCACATTCTTTACCATTTGCAATCATAAAATAGTCTAATATCTTCATTTTTTCAACATACGTAGCTATTACCCTCGAAAACTAAAACTTTTGACATAGGAAAAGAGCCTTTAATCACATTCTTTACCATTTGCAATCATAAAATAGTCTAATATCTTCATTTTTTCAACATACGTAGCTATTACCCTCGAAAACTAAAACTTTTGACATAGGAAAAGAGCCTTTAATCACATTCTTTACCATTTGCAATCATAAAATAGTCTAATATCTTCATTTTTTCAACATACGTAGCTATTACCCTCGAAAACTAAAACTTTTGACATAGGAAAAGAGCCTTTAATCACATTCTTTACCATGTGCAATCATAAAATAGTCTAATATCTTCATTTTTTCAACATACATAGCTATTACCCTCGAAAACTAAAACTTTTGACATAGGAAAAGAGCCTTTAATCACATTCTTTACCATTTGCAATCATAAAATAGTCTAATATCTTCATTTTTTCAACATACGTAGCTATTACCCTCGAAAACTAAAACTTTTGACATAGGAAAAGAGCCTTTAATCACATTCTTTACCATTTGCAATCATAAAATAGTCTAATATCTTCATTTTTTCAACATACGTAGCTATTACCCTCGAAAACTAAAACTTTTGAAATAGGAAAAGAGCCTTTAATCACATTCTTTACCATTTGCAATCATAAAATAGTCTAATATCTTCATTTTTTCAACATACATAGCTATTACCCTCGAAAACTAAAACTTTTGACATAGGAAAAGAGCCTTTAATCACATTCTTTACCATTTGCAATCATAAAATAGTCTAATATCTTCATTTTTTCAACATACGTAGCTATTACCCTCGAAAACTAAAACTTTTGAAATAGGAAAAGAGCCTTTAATCACATTCTTTACCATTGCAATCATAAAATAGTCTAATATCTTCATTTTTTCAACATACGTAGCTATTACCCTCGAAAACTAAAACTTTTGACATAGGAAAAGAGCCTTTAATCACATTCTTTACCATGTGCAATCATAAAATAGTCTAATATCTTCATTTTTTCAACATATAGCTATACCCTCGAAAACTAAAACTTTTGACATAGGAAAAGAGCCTTTAATCACATTCTTTACCATTTGCAATCATAAAATAGTCTAATATCTTCATTTTTTCAACATACGTAGCTATTACCCTCGAAAACTAAAACTTTTGACATAGGAAAAGAGCCTTTAATCACATTCTTTACCATGTGCAATCATAAAATAGTCTAATATCTTCATTTTTTCAACATACGTAGCTATTACCCTCGAAAACTAAAACTTTTGACATAGGAAAAGAGCCTTTAATCACATTCTTTACCATGTGCAATCATAAAATAGTCTAATATCTTCATTTTTTCAACATACGTAGCTATTACCCTCGAAAACTAAAACTTTTGAAATAGGAAAAGAGCCTTTAATCACATTCTTTACCATGTGCAATCATAAAATAGTCTAATATCTTCATTTTTTCAACATACGTAGCTATTACCCTCGAAAACTAAAACTTTTGAAATAGGAAAAGAGCCTTTAATCACATTCTTTACCATGTGCAATCATAAAATAGTCTAATATCTTCATTTTTTCAACATACGTAGCTATTACCCTCGAAAACTAAAACTTTTGACAATCATAAAATAGTCTAATATCTTCATTTTTTCAACATACGTAGCTATTACCATCGAAAACTAAAACTTTTGACATAGGAAAAGAGCCTTTAATCACATTCTTTACCATTTGCAATCATAAAATAGTCTAATATCTTCATTTTTTCAACATATGTAGCTATTACCCTCGAAAACTAAAACTTTTGACATAGGAAAGAGCCTTTAATCACATTCTTTACCATTTGCAATCATAAAATAGTCTAATATCTTCATTTTTTCAACATACGTAGCTATTACCCTCGAAAACTAAAACTTTTGACATAGGAAAAGAGCCTTTAATCACATTCTTTACCATGTGCAATCATAAAATGGTCTAATATCTTCATTTTTCCAACATACGTAGCTATTACCCTCGAAAACTAAAACTTTTGAAATAGGAAAAGAGCCTTTAATCAGATTCTTTACCATGTGCAATCATAAAATAGTCTAATATCTTCATTTTTTCAACAGCCTCGAAAACTAAAACTTTTGAAATAGGAAAAGAGCCTTTAATCACATTCTTTACCATGTGCAATCATAAAATAGTCTAATATTTTCATTTTTTCAACATACGTAGCTATTACCTCTAAAAATATAACTTTTGAAATAGGAAAAGGGCCTTTAATCACATTCTTTACCATGTGCAATCATAAAATAGTCTAATATCTTCATTTTTTCAACATACGTAGCTATTACCCTCGAAAACTAAAACTTTTGACATAGGAAAAGAGCCTTTAATCACATTCTTTAGCATGTGCAATCATAAAATAGTCTAATATCTTCATTTTTTCAACAGATATAGCTATTACCCTCGAAAACTAAAACTTTTGAAATAGGAAAAGAGCCTTTAATCACATTCTTTACCATTTGCTATCATATAATAGTCTATTATCTTAATTTTTTCAACAGACCTAGCTACTACCCTCGAAAACTAAAACTTTTGAAATAGGAAAAGAGCCTTTAATCACATTCTTTACCATGTGCAATCATAAAATAGTCTAATATCTTCATTTTTTCAACATACATAGCTATTACCCTCGAAAACTAAAACTTTTGACATAGGAAAAGAGCCTTTAATCACATTCTTTACCATTTGCAATCATAAAATAGTCTAATATCTTCATTTTTTCAACATACGTAGCTATTACCATCGAAAACTAAAACTTTTGACATAGGAAAAGAGCCTTTAATCACATTCTTTACAATTTGCAATCATAAAATAGTCTAATATCTTCATTTTTTCAACATACGTAGCTATTATCATCGAAAAATAAAACTTTTGACATAGGAAAAGAGCCTTTAATCACATTCTTTACAATTTGCAATCATAAAATAGTCTAATATCTTCATTTTTTCAACATACGTAGACATTAACCTCGAAAACTAAAACTTTTGACATGGGAAAAGAGCCTATAATCACATTCTTTACCATGTGCAATCATAAAATTGTGTAATATCTGCATTTTTTCAACATACGTAGCTATTACCCTCGAAAACTAAAACTTTTGAAATAGGAAAAGAGCCTTTAATCACATTCTTTACCATTTGCAATCATAAAATAGTCTAATATCTTCATTTTTTCAACATACGTAGCTATTACCCTCGAAAACTAAAACTTTTGACATAGGAAAAGAGCCTTTAAGCACATTCTTTACCATGTGCAATCATAAAATAGTCTAATATTTTCATTTTTCCAACATACGTAGCTATTACCCTCGAAAATTAAAACTATTGAAATAGGAAAAGAGCCTTTAATCAGATTCTTTACCATGTGCAATCATAAAATAGTCTAATATCTTCATTTTTTCAACATACGTAGCTATTACCCTCAAAAACTAAAACTTTTGAAATAGGAAAAGAGCCTTTAATCACATTCTTTACCATGTGCAATCACAAAATAGTCTAATATCTTCATTTTTTCAACATACGTAGCTATTACACTCGAAAACTTAAACTTTTGAAATAGGAAAAGGGCCTTTAATCATATTCTTTACCATGTGCAATCATAAAATAGTCTAATATCTTCATTTTTTCAAGATACGTAGCTATTACCCTCGAAAACTAAAACTTTTGACATAGGAAAAGAGCCTTTAATCACATTCTTTACCATTTGCAATCATAAAATAGTCTAATATCTTCATTTTTTCAACATATGTAGCTATTACCCTCGAAAACTAAAACTTTTGACATAGGACAAGAGCCTTTAATCACATTCTTTACCATTTGCAATCATAAAATAGTCTAATATCTTCATTTTTTCAACATACGTAGCTATTACCCTCGAAAACTAAAACTTTTGACATAGGAAAAGAGCCTTTAATCACATTCTTTACCATTTGCAATCATAAAATAGTCTAATATCTTCATTTTTTCAACATACGTAGCTATTACCCTCGAAAACTAAAACTTTTGACATAGGAAAAGAGCCTTTAATCACATTCTTTACCATTTGCAATCATAAAATAGTCTAATATCTTCATTTTTTCAACATACGTAGCTATTACCCTCGAAAACTAAAACTTTTGACATAGGAAAAGAGCCTTTAATCACATTCTTTACCATTTGCAATCATAAAATGTCTAATATCTTCATTTTTTAACATACGTAGCTATTACCCTCGAAAACTAAAACTTTTGACATAGGAAAAGAGCCTTTAATCACATTCTTTACCATTTGCAATCATAAAATAGTCTAATATCTTCATTTTTTCAACATAGTAGCTATTACCCTCGAAAACTAAAACTTTTGACATAGGAAAAGAGCCTTTAATCACATTCTTTACCATTTGCAATCATAAAATAGTCTAATATCTTCATTTTTTCAACATACATAGCTATTACCCTCGAAAACTAAAACTTTTGAAATAGGAAAAGAGCCTTTAATCACATTCTTTACCATTTGCAATCATAAAATAGTCTAATATCTTCATTTTTTCAACATACGTAGCTATTACCCTCGAAAACTAAAACTTTTGACATAGGAAAAGAGCCTTTAATCACATTCTTTACCATTTGCAATCATAAAATAGTCTAATATCTTCATTTTTTCAACATACGTAGCTATTACCCTCGAAAACTAAAACTTTTGACATAGGAAAAGAGCCTTTAATCACATTCTTTACCATTTGCAATCATAAAATAGTCTAATATCTTCATTTTTTCAACATACGTAGCTATTACCCTCGAAAACTAAAACTTTTGACATAGGAAAAGAGCCTTTAATCACATTCTTTACCATTTGCAATCATAAAATAGTCTAATATCTTCATTTTTTCAACATACGTAGCTATTACCTCGAAAACTAAAACTTTTGACATAGGAAAAGAGCCTTTAATCACATTCTTTACCATTTGCAATCATAAAATAGTCTAATATCTTCATTTTTTCAACATACGTAGCTATTACCCTCGAAAACTAAAACTTTTGACATAGGAAAAGAGCCTTTAATCACATTCTTTACCATTTGCAATCATAAAATAGTCTAATATCTTCATTTTTTCAACATACGTAGCTATTACCCTCGAAAACTAAAACTTTTGACATAGGAAAAGAGCCTTTAATCACATTCTTTACCATTTGCAATCATAAAATAGTCTAATATCTTCATTTTTTCAACATACGTAGCTATTACCCTCGAAAACTAAAACTTTTGACATAGGAAAAGAGCCTTTAATCACATTCTTTACCATTTGCAATCATAAAATAGTCTAATATCTTCATTTTTTCAACATACGTAGCTATTACCCTCGAAAACTAAAACTTTTGACATAGGAAAAGAGCCTTTAATCACATTCTTTACCATTTGCAATCATAAAATAGTCTAATATCTTCATTTTTTCAACATACGTAGCTATTACCCTCGAAAACTAAAACTTTTGAAATAGGAAAAGAGCCTTTAATCACATTCTTTACCATTTGCAATCATAAAATAGTCTAATATCTTCATTTTTTCAACATACGTAGCTATTACCCTCGAAAACTAAAACTTTTGACATAGGAAAAGAGCCTTTAATCACATTCTTTACCATTTGCAATCATAAAATAGTCTAATATCTTCATTTTTTCAACATACGTAGCTATTACCCTCGAAAACTAAAACTTTTGACATAGGAAAAGAGCCTTTAATCACATTCTTTACCATTTGCAATCATAAAATAGTCTAATATCTTCATTTTTTCAACATACGTAGCTATTACCCTCGAAAACTAAAACTTTTGACATAGGAAAAGAGCCTTTAATCACATTCTTTACCATTTGCAATCATAAAATAGTCTAATATCTTCATTTTTTCAACATACGTAGCTATTACCCTCGAAAACTAAAACTTTTGACATAGGAAAAGAGCCTTTAATCACATTCTTTACCATTTGCAATCATAAAATAGTCTAATATCTTCATTTTTTCAACATACGTAGCTATTACCCTCGAAAACTAAAACTTTTGACATAGGAAAAGAGCCTTTAATCACATTCTTTACCATTGCAATCATAAAATAGTCTAATATCTTCATTTTTTCAACATACGTAGCTATTACCCTCGAAAACTAAAACTTTTGAAATAGGAAAAGAGCCTTTAATCACATTCTTTACCATTTGCAATCATAAAATAGTCTAATATCTTCATTTTTTCAACATACGTAGCTATTACCCTCGAAAACTAAAACTTTTGACATAGGAAAAGAGCCTTTAATCACATTCTTTACCATGTGCAATCATAAAATAGTCTAATATCTTCATTTTTTCAACATACGTAGCTATTACCCTCGAAAACTAAAACTTTTGAAATAGGAAAAGAGCCTTTAATCACATTCTTTACCATTTGCAATCATAAAATAGTCTAATATTCTTCATTTTTTCAACATACGTAGCTATTACCCTCGAAAACTAAAACTTTTGACATAGGAAAAGAGCCTTTAATCACATTCTTTACCATTTGCAATCATAAAATAGTCTAATATCTTCATTTTTTCAACATACGTAGCTATTACCCTCGAAAACTAAAACTTTTGACATAGGAAAAGAGCCTTTAATCACATTCTTTACCATTTGCAATCATAAAATAGTCTAATATCTTCATTTTTTCAACATACGTAGCTATTACCCTCGAAAACTAAAACTTTTGACATAGGAAAAGAGCCTTTAATCACATTCTTTACCATTTGCAATCATAAAATAGTCTAATATCTTCATTTTTTCAACATACGTAGCTATTACCCTCGAAAACTAAAACTTTTGACATAGGAAAAGAGCCTTTAATCACATTCTTTACCATTTGCAATCATAAAATAGTCTAATATCTTCATTTTTTCAACATACGTAGCTATTACCCTCGAAAACTAAAACTTTTGACATAGGAAAAGAGCCTTTAATCACATTCTTTACCATGTGCAATCATAAAATAGTCTAATATCTTCATTTTTTCAACATACGTAGCTATTACCCTCGAAAACTAAAACTTTTGAAATAGGAAAAGAGCCTTTAATCACATTCTTTACCATTTGCAATCATAAAATAGTCTAATATCTTCATTTTTTCAACATACGTAGCTATTACCCTCGAAAACTAAAACTTTTGACATAGGAAAAGAGCCTTTAATCACATTCTTTACCATTTGCAATCATAAAATAGTCTAATATCTTCATTTTTTCAACATACGTAGCTATTACCCTCGAAAACTAAAACTTTTGACATAGGAAAAGAGCCTTTAATCACATTCTTTATCATTTGCAATCATAAAATAGTCTAATATCTTCATTTTTTCAACATACGTAGCTATTACCCTCGAAAACTAAAACTTTTGAAATAGGAAAAGAGCCTTTAATCACATTCTTTACCATTTGCAATCATAAAATAGTCTAATATCTTCATTTTTTCAACATACGTAGCTATTACCCTCGAAAACTAAAACTTTTGACATAGGAAAAGAGCCTTTAATCACATTCTTTACCATGTGCAATCATAAAATAGTCTAATATCTTCATTTTTTCAACATACGTAGCTATTACCCTCGAAAACTAAAACTTTTGACATAGGAAAAGAGCCTTTAATCACATTCTTTACCATGTGCAATCATAAAATAGTCTAATATCTTCATTTTTTCAACATACGTAGCTATTACCCTCGAAAACTAAAACTTTTGACATAGGAAAAGAGCCTTTAATCACATTCTTTACCATGTGCAATCATAAAATAGTCTAATATCTTCATTTTTTCAACATACGTAGCTATTACCCTCGAAAACTAAAACTTTTGACATAGGAAAAGAGCCTTTAATCACATTCTTTACCATTTGCAATCATAAAATAGTCTAATATCTTCATTTTTTCAACATACGTAGCTATTACCCTCGAAAACTAAAACTTTTGACATAGGAAAAGAGCCTTTAATCACATTCTTTACCATTTGCAATCATAAAATAGTCTAATATCTTCATTTTTTCAACATACGTAGCTATTACCCTCGAAAACTAAAACTTTTGACATAGGAAAAGAGCCTTTAATCACATTCTTTACCATTGCAATCATAAAATAGTCTAATATCTTCATTTTTTCAACATACGTAGCTATTACCCTCGAAAACTAAAACTTTTGAAATAGGAAAAGAGCCTTTAATCACATTCTTTACCATGTGCAATCATAAAATAGTCTAATATCTTCATTTTTTCAACATACGTAGCTATTACCCTCGAAAACTAAAACTTTTGACATAGGAAAAGAGCCTTTAATCACATTCTTTACCATGTGCAATCATAAAATAGTCTAATATCTTCATTTTTTCAACATACGTAGCTATTACCCTCGAAAACTAAAACTTTTGACATAGGAAAAGAGCCTTTAATCACATTCTTTACCATTTGCAATCATAAAATAGTCTAATATCTTCATTTTTTCAACATACGTAGCTATTACCCTCGAAAACTAAAACTTTTGAAATAGGAAAAGAGCCTTTAATCACATTCTTTACCATGTGCAATCATAAAATAGTCTAATATCTTCATTTTTTCAACATACGTAGCTATTACCCTCGAAAACTAAAACTTTTGACATAGGAAAAGAGCCTTTAATCACATTCTTTACCATTTGCAATCATAAAATAGTCTAATATCTTCATTTTTTCAACATACGTAGCTATTACCCTCGAAAACTAAAACTTTTGACATAGGAAAAGAGCCTTTAATCACATTCTTTACCATTTGCAATCATAAAATAGTCTAATATCTTCATTTTTTCAACATACGTAGCTATTACCCTCGAAAACTAAAACTTTTGACATAGGAAAAGAGCCTTTAATCACATTCTTTACCATTTGCAATCATAAAATAGTCTAATATCTTCATTTTTTCAACATACGTAGCTATTACCCTCGAAAACTAAAACTTTTGACATAGGAAAAGAGCCTTTAATCACATTCTTTACCATGTGCAATCATAAAATAGTCTAATATCTTCATTTTTTCAACATACGTAGCTATTACCCTCGAAAACTAAAACTTTTGAATAGGAAAAGAGCCTTTAATCACATTCTTTACCATTTGCAATCATAAAATAGTCTAATATCTTCATTTTTTCAACATACGTAGCTATTACCCTCGAAAACTAAAACTTTTGACATAGGAAAAGAGCCTTTAATCACATTC
>NW_027065207.1:0-22768 GCF_032884065.1 Artemia franciscana
CCTTTAAGCACATTCTTTACCATTTGCAATTATAAAATAGTCTAATATCTTCATTTTTTCAACATACGTTGAAAGGTAATAGCTACGTATGTTGAAAAAAATGAAGATATTAAACTATTTTATGATTGCACATGGTAAAGAAAGTGCTTAAAGGCTCTTTTCCTATTTCAAAAGTTTTAGTTTTCGAGGGTAATAGCTACGTATGTTGAAAAAATGAAGATATTAGACTATTTTATGATTGCAAATGGTAAAGAAAGTGATTAAAGGCTCTTTTCCTATGGCAAAAGTTTTAGTTTTCGAGGGTAATAGCTACGTATGTTGGAAAAATGAAGATATTAGACTATTTTATGATTGAATTTGGTAAAGAAAGTGCTTAAAGTCTCTTTTCCTATTTCAAAAGTTTTAGTTTTCGAGGGTAATAGCTACGTATATTGAAAAAATGAAGATATTAGACTATTTTATGATTGCACATGGTAAAGAAAGTGCTTAAAGACTCTTTTCCTATTTCAAAAGTTTTAGTTTTCGAGGGTAATAGCTACGTATGTTAAAAAAATGAAGATATTAGACTATTTTATGATTGCACATGGTAAAGAAAGTGCTTAATGGCTCTTTTCCTATTTCAAAAGTTTTAGTTTTCGAGGGTAATAGCTACGTATGTTGAAAAAATGAAGATATTAGACTATTTTATGATTGCAAATGGTAAAGAATGTGATTAAAGGCTCTTTTCCTATGTCAAAAGTTTTAGTTTTCGAGGGTAATAGCTACGTATGTTGAAAAAATGAAGATATTAGACTATTTTATGATCGCAAATGGTAAAGAATGTGATTAAAGGCTCTTTTCCTATTTCAAAAGTTTTCGTTTTCGAGGGTATTAGCTACGTATGTTGGAAAAATGAAGATATTAGACTATTTTATGATTGCACATGGTAAAGAATATGATTAAAGGCTCTTTTTCTATGGCAAAAGTTTTAGTTTTCGAGGGTAATAGCTACGTATGTTGAAAAAATGAAGATATTAGACTATTTTATGATTGCAAATGGTAAAGAATGTGATTAAAGGCTCTTTTCCTATGTCAAAAGTTTTAGTTTTCGAAGGTAATAGCTACGTATGTTGGAAAAATGAAGATATTAGACTATTTTATGATTGCACATGGTAAAGAAAGTGCTTAAAGGCTCTTTTCCTATGTCAAAAGTTTTAGTTTTCGAGGGTAATAGCTACGTATGTTGAAAAAATGAAGATATTAGACTATTTTATAATTGCACATGGTAAAGAATGTGCTTAAAGGCTCTTTTCCTATGGCAAAAGTTTTAGTTTTCGAGGGTAATAGCTACGTATGTTGGAAAAATGAAGATATTAGACTATTTTATGATTGCACATGGTAAAGAAAGTGCTTAAAGGCTCTTTTCCTATTTCAAAAGTTTTAGTTTTCGAGGGTAATAGCTACGTATGTTGGAAAAATGAAGATATTAGACTATTTTATGATTGCACATGGTAAAGAAAGTGCTTAAAGGCTCTTTTCCTATTTCAAAAGTTTTAGTTTTCGAGGGTAATAGCTACGTATGTTGAAAAAAATGAAGATATTAAACTATTTTATGATTGCACATGGTAAAGAAAGTGCTTAAAGGCTCTTTTCCTATTTCAAAAGTTTTAGTTTTCGAGGGTAATAGCTACGTATGTTGAAAAAATGAAGATATTAGACTATTTTATGATTGCAAATGGTAAAGAAAGTGATTAAAGGCTCTTTTCCTATTTCAAAAGTTTTCGTTTCCGAGGGTAATAGCTACGTATGTTTGAAAAAATGAAGATATTACACTATTTTATGATTGCACATGGTAAAGAATGTGATTAAAGGCTCTTTACCTATGTCAAAAGTTTTAGTTTTCGAGGGTAATAGCTACGTATGTTGAAAAAATGAAGATATTAGACTATTTTATAAATGCACATGGTAAAGAATGTGCTTAAAGGCTCTTTTCCTATGGCAAAAGTTTTAGTTTTCGAGGGTAATAGCTACGTATGTTGGAAAAATGAAGATATTAGACTATTTTATGATTGCACATGGTAAAGAAAGTGCTTAAAGGCTCTTTTCCTATTTCAAAAGTTTTAGTTTTCGAGGGTAATAGCTACGTATATTGAAAAAATGAAGATATTAGACTATTTTATAATTGCACATGGTAAAGAAAGTGCTTAAAGGCTCTTTTCCTATTTCAAAAGTTTTAGTTTTCGAGGGTAATAGCTACGTATGTTAAAAAAATGAAGATATTAGACTATTTTATGATTGCACATGGTAAAGAAAGTGCTTAAAGGCTCTTTTCCTATTTCAAAAGTTTTAGTTTTCGAGGGTAATAGCTACGTATGTTGAAAAAATGAAGATATTAGACTATTTTATGATTGCAAATGGTAAAGAATGTGATTAAAGGCTCTTTTCCTATGTCAAAAGTTTTAGTTTTCGAGGGTAATAGCTACGTATGTTGAAAAAATGAAGATATTAGACTATTTTATGATCGCAAATGGTAAAGAATGTGATTAAAGGCTCTTTTCCTATTTCAAAAGTTTTCGTTTTCGAGGGTATTAGCTACGTATGTTGGAAAAATGAAGATATTAGACTATTTTATAATTGCACATGGTAAAGAATGTGCTTAAAGGCTCTTTTCCTATGGCAAAAGTTTTAGTTTTCGAGGGTAATAGCTACGTATGTTGGAAAAATGAAGATATTAGACTATTTTATGATTGCACATGGTAAAGAAAGTGCTTAAAGGCTCTTTTCCTATTTCAAAAGTTTTAGTTTTCGAGGGTAATAGCTACGTATGTTGGAAAAATGAAGATATTAGACTATTTTATGATTGCACATGGTAAAGAAAGTGCTTAAAGGCTCTTTTCCTATTTCAAAAGTTTTAGTTTTCGAGGGTAATAGCTACGTATGTTGAAAAAAATGAAGATATTAAACTATTTTATGATTGCACATGGTAAAGAAAGTGCTTAAAGGCTCTTTTCCTATTTCAAAAGTTTTAGTTTTCGAGGGTAATAGCTACGTATGTTGAAAAAATGAAGATATTAGACTATTTTATGATTGCAAATGGTAAAGAAAGTGATTAAAGGCTCTTTTCCTATTTCAAAAGTTTTCGTTTCCGAGGGTAATAGCTACGTATGTTTGAAAAAATGAAGATATTACACTATTTTATGATTGCACATGGTAAAGAATGTGATTAAAGGCTCTTTTCCTATGTCAAAAGTTTTAGTTTTCGAGGGTAATAGCTACGTATGTTGAAAAAATGAAGATATTAGACTATTTTATAAATGCACATGGTAAAGAATGTGCTTAAAGGCTCTTTTCCTATGGCAAAAGTTTTAGTTTTCGAGGGTAATAGCTACGTATGTTGGAAAAATGAAGATATTAGACTATTTTATGATTGCACATGGTAAAGAAAGTGCTTAAAGGCTCTTTTCCTATTTCAAAAGTTTTAGTTTTCGAGGGTAATAGCTACGTATATTGAAAAAATGAAGATATTAGACTATTTTATGATTGCACATGGTAAAGAAAGTGCTTAAAGGCTCTTTTCCTATTTCAAAAGTTTTAGTTTTCGAGGGTAATAGCTAATAGCTACGTATGTTGAAAAAATGAAGATATTAGACTATTTTATGATTGCACATGGTAAAGAATGTGCTTAAAGGCTCTTTTCCTATGGCAAACGTTTTAGTTTTCGAGGGTAATAGCTACGTATGTTGGAAAAATGAAGATATTAGACTATTTTATGATTGCACATGGTAAAGAAAGTGCTTAAAGGCTCTTTTCCTATTTCGAAAGTTTTAGTTTTCGAGGGTAATAGCTACGTATGTTGGAAAAATGAAGATATTAGACTATTTTATGATTGCACATGGTAAAGAAAGTGCTTAAAGGCTCTTTTCCTATTTCAAAAGTTTTAGTTTTCGAGGGTAATAGCTACGTATGTTGGAAAAATGAAGATATTAAACTATTTTATGATTGCACATGGTAAAGAAAGTGCTTAAAGGCTCTTTTCCTATTTCAAAAGTTTTAGTTTTCGAGGGTAATAGCTACGTATGTTGAAAAAATGAAGATATTAGACTATTTTATGATTGCAAATGGTAAAGAAAGTGATTAAAGGCTCTTTTCCTATTTCAAAAGTTTTCGTTTCCGAGGGTAATAGCTACGTATGTTTGAAAAAATGAAGATATTACACTATTTTATGATTGCACATGGTAAAGAATGTGATTAAAGGCTCTTTTCCTATGTCAAAAGTTTTAGTTTTCGAGGGTAATAGCTACGTATGTTGAAAAAATGAAGATATTAGACTATTTTATAAATGCACATGGTAAAGAATGTGCTTAAAGGCTCTTTTCCTATGGCAAAGGTTTTAGTTTTCGAGGGTAATAGCTACGTATGTTGGAAAAATGAAGATATTAGACTATTTTATGATTGCACATGGTAAAGAAAGTGCTTAAAGGCTCTTTTCCTATTTCAAAAGTTTTAGTTTTCGAGGGTAATAGCTACGTATGTTGAAAAAATGAATATATTAGACTATTTTATGATTGCACATGGTAAAGAAAGTGCTTAAAGGCTCTTTTCCTATTTCAAAAGTTTTAGTTTTCGAGGGTAATAGCTACGTATGTTAAAAAAATGAAGATATTAGACTATTTTATGATTGCACATGGTAAAGAAAGTGCTTAAAGGCTCTTTTCCTATTTCAAAAGTTTTAGTTTTCGAGGGTAATAGCTACGTATGTTGAAAAAATGAAGATATTAGACTATTTTATGATTGCAAATGGTAAAGAATGTGATTAATGGCTCTTTTCCTATGTCAAAAGTTTTAGTTTTCGAGGGTAATAGCTACGTATGTTGAAAAAATGAAGATATTAGACTATTTTATGATCGCAAATGGTAAAGAATGTGATTAAAGGCTCTTTTCCTATTTCAAAAGTTTTCGTTTTCGAGGGTAATAGCTACGTATTTTGAAAAAATGAAGATATTAGACTATTTTATAATTGCACATGGTAAAGAATGTGCTTAAAGGCTCTTTTCCTATGGCAAAAGTTTTAGTTTTCGAGGGTAATAGCTACGTATGTTGGAAAAATGAAGATATTAGACTATTTTATGATTGCACATGGTAAAGAAAGTGCTTAAAGGCTCTTTTCCTATTTCAAAAGTTTTAGTTTTCGAGGGTAATAGCTACGTATGTTGGAAAAATGAAGATATTAGACTATTTTATGATTGCAAATGGTAAAGAAAGTGCTTAAAGGCTCTTTTCCTATTTCAAAAGTTTTAGTTTTCGAGGGTAATAGCTACGTATGTTGAAAAAAATGAAGATATTCAACTATTTTATGATTGCACATGGTAAAGAAAGTGCTTAAAGGCTCTTTTCCTATTTCAAAAGTTTTAGTTTTCTAGGGTAATAGCTACGTATGTTGAAAAAATGAAGATATTAGACTATTTTATGATTGCAAATGGTAAAGAAAGTGATTAAAGGCTCTTTTCCTATTTCAAAAGTTTTCGTTTCCGAGGGTAATAGCTACGTATGTTTGAAAAAATGAAGATATTACACTATTTTATGATTGCACATGGTAAAGAAAGTGATTAAAGGCTCTTTTCCTATTTCAAAAGTTTTCGTTTCCGAGGGTAACGAACTCGAAAACTAAAACTTTTGACATAGGAAAAGAGCCTTTTTTCTTTACCATTTGCAATCATAAAATAGTCTAATATCTTCATTTTTTCAACATACGTAGCTATTACCCTCAAAAACTAAAACTTTTGAAATAGAAAAAGAGCCTTTAATCACATTCTTTACCATGTGCAATCATAAAATAGTCTAATATCTTCATTTTTTCCACAGACCTAGCTATTACCCTCGAAAACTAAAACTTTTGAAATAAGAAAAGAGCCTTTAATCACATTCTTTACCATTCGCAATCATAACATAGTCTAATATCTTCATTTTTTCAACATACGTAGCTATTACCCTCGAAAACTAAAACTTTTGAAATAGGAAAAGAGCCTTTAATCACATTCTTTACCATTTGCAATCATAAAATAGTCTAATATCTTCATTTTATATCTTCATTATAAAATAGTCTAATATCTTCATTTTTTCAACATACGTAGCTATTACCCTCGAAAACTAAAACTTTTGACATAGGAAAAGAGCCTTTAATCACATTCGTTACCATTTGCAATTATAAAATAGTCTAATATCTTCATTTTTTCAACATACGTAGCTATTACCCTCGAAAACTAAAACTTTTGACATAGGAAAAGAGCCTTTAATCACATTCTTTACCATGTGCAATCATAAAATAGTCTAATATCTTCATTTTTCCAACATACGTAGCTATTACCCTCGAAAACGAAAACTTTTGAAATAGGAAAAGAGCCTTTAATCACATTCGTTACCATTTGCAATTATAAAATAGTCTAATATCTTAATTTTTTCAACATACGTAGCTATTACCCTCGAAAACTAAAACTTTTGAAATAGGAAAAGAGCCTTTAAGCACTTTCTTTACCATTTGCAATCATAAAATAGTCTAATATCTTCATTTTTTCAACATACGTAGCTATTTAATCACATTCTTTACCATTTGCAATCATAAAATAGTCTAATATCTTCATTTTTTCAACATACGTAGCTATTACCCTCGAAAACTAAAACTTTTGAAATAGGAAAAGAGCCTTTAATCACATTCTTTACCATGTGCAATCATAAAATAGTCTAATATCTTCATTTTTTCCACAGACCTAGCTATTACCCTCGAAAACTAAAACTTTTGAAATAAGAAAAGAGCCTTTAATCACATTCTTTACCATTCGCAATCATAACATAGTCTAATATCTTCATTTTTTCAACATACGTAGCTATTACCCTCGAAAACTAAAACTTTTGAAATAGGAAAAGAGCCTTTAATCACATTCTTTACCATTTGCAATCATAAAATAGTCTAATATCTTCATTTTTTCAACATACGTAGCTATTACCCTCGAAAACTAAAACTTTTGACATAACAAAAGAGCCTTTAATCACATTCTTTACCATTTGCATTCATAAAATAGTCTAATATCTTCATTTTTTCAACATACGTAGCTATTACCCTCGAAAACTAAAACTTTTGACATAGGAAAAGAGCCTTTAATCACATTCTTTACCATTTGCAATCATAAAAAAGTCTAATATCTTCATTTTTTCAACATACGTAGCTATTACCCTCAAAAACTGAAACTTTCGAAATAGGAAAAGAGCCTTTAATCACATTCTTTACCATTTGCAATCATAAAATAGTCCAATATCTTCATTTTTTCAACATACGTAGCTATTACCCTCGAAAACTAAAACTTTTGACATAGGAAAAGAGCCTTTAATCACATTCTTTACCATTTGCAATCATAAAATTGTCTAATATCTTCATTTTTTCAACATACGTAGCTATTACCCTCTAAAACTACAACTTTTGAAATAGGAAAAGAGCCTTTAATCACATTCCTTACCATGTGCAATCATAAAATAGTCTAATATCTTCATTTTTTCAACATACGTAGCTATTACCCTCGAAAACTAAAACTTTTGACATAGGAAAAGAGCCTTTAATCACATTCTTTACCATTTGCAATCATAAAATTGTCTAATATCTTCATTTTTTCAACATACGTAGCTATTACCCTCTAAAACTACAACTTTTGAAATAGGAAAAGAGCCTTTAATCACATTCTTTACCATGTGCAATCATAAAATAGTCTAATATCTTCATTTTTTCAACATACGTAGCTATTACCCTCGAAAACTAAAACTTTTGAAATAGGACAAGAGCCTTTAATCACATTCTTTACCATGTGCAATCATAAAATAGTCTAATATCTTCATTTTTTCAACATACGTAGCTATTACCCTCGAAAACTAAAACTTTTGACATAGGAAAAGAGCCTTTAATCACATTCTTTAACATTTGCAATCATAAAATAGTCTAACATCTTCATTTTTTCAACATACGTAGCTATTACCCTCGAAAACTAAAACTTTTGACATAGGAAAAGAGCCTTTAATCACATTCTTTACCATTTGCAATCATAAATAGTCTAACATCTTCATTTTTTCAACATACGTAGCTATTACCCTCGAAAACTAAAACTTTTGACATAGGAAAAGAGCCTTTAAGCTCATTCTTTACCATGTGCAATCATAAAATAGTCTAATATCTTCATTTTTTCAACATACGTAGCTATTACCCTCGAAAACTAAAACTTTTGACATAGGAAAAGAGCCTTTAATCACATTCTTTACCATTTGCAATTATAAAATAGTCTAATATCTTCATTTTTTTCAACATACGTAGCTATTACCCTCGAAAACTAAAACTTTTGACATAGGAAAAGAGCCTTTAATCACATTCTTTACCATTTGCAATCATAAAATAGTCTAATATCTTCATTTTTTCAACATACGTGGCTATTACCCTCTAAAACTAAAACTTTTGAAATAGGAAAAGAGCCTTTAATCACATTCTTTACCATTTGCAATCATAAAACAGTCTAATATCTTCATTTTTTCAACATACGTAGCTATTACCCTAAAAAACTAAAACTTTTGAAATAGAAAAAGAGCCTTTAATCACATTCTTTACCATGTGCAATCATAAAATAGTCTAATATCTTCATTTTTTCCACAGACCTAGCTATTACCCTCGAAAACTAAAACTTTGAAATAAGAAAAGAGCCTTTAATCACATTCTTTACCATTCGCAATCATAACATAGTCTAATATCTTCATTTTTTCAACATACGTAGCTATTACCCTCGAAAACTAAAACTTTTGAAATAGGAAAAGAGCCTTTAATCACATTCTTTACCATTTGCAATCATAAAATAGTCTAATATCTTCATTTTTTCAACATACGTAGCTATTACCCTCGAAAACTAAAACTTTTGACATAACAAAAGAGCCTTTAATCACATTCTTTACCATTTGCATTCATAAAATAGTCTAATATCTTCATTTTTTCAACATACGTAGCTATTACCCTCAAAAACTAAAACTTTTGAAATAGAAAAAGAGCCTTTAATCACATTCTTTACCATTTGCAATCATAAAAAAGTCTAATATCTTCATTTTTTCAACATACGTAGCTATTACCCTCAAAAACTAAACTTTCGAAATAGGAAAAGAGCCTTTAATCACATTCTTTACCATGTGCAATCATAAAATAGTCTAATATCTTCATTTTTTCAACATACGTAGCTATTACCCTCGAAAACTAAAACTTTTGAAATAGGACAAGAGCCTTTAATCACATTCTTTACCATGTGCAATCATAAAATAGTCTAATATCTTCATTTTTTCAACATACGTAGCTATTACCCTCGAAAACTAAAACTTTTGACATAGGAAAAGAGCCTTTAATCACATTCTTTACCATTGGCAATCATAAAACAGTCTAATATCTTCATTTTTTCAACAAACGTAGCTATTACCCTCAAAAACTAAAACTTTTGACATAGGAAAAGAGCCTTTAATCACATTCTTTAACATTTGCAATCATAAAATAGTCTAACATCTTCATTTTTTCAACATACGTAGCTATTACCCTCGAAAACTAAAACTTTTGACAGAGGAAAAGAGCCTTTAATCACATTCTTTACCATTTGCAATCATAAAATAGTCTAACATCTTCATTTTTTCAACATACGTAGCTATTACCCTCGAAAACTAAAACTTTTGACATAGGAAAAGAGCCTTTAAGCTCATTCTTTACCATGTGCAATCATAAAATAGTCTAATATCTTCATTTTTTCAACATACGTAGCTATTACCCTCGAAAACTAAAACTTTTGACATAGGAAAAGAGCCTTTAATCACATTCTTTACCATTTGCAATTATAAAATAGTCTAATATCTTCATTTTTTCAACATACGTAGCTATTACCCTCGAAAACTAAAACTTTTGACATAGGAAAAGAGCCTTTAATCACATTCTTTACCATTTGCAATCATAAAATAGTCTAATATCTTCATTTTTTCAACATACGTGGCTATTACCCTCTAAAACTAAAACTTTTGAAATAGGAAAAGAGCCTTTAATCACATTCTTTACCATGTGCAATCATAAAATAGTCTAATATCTTCATTTTTCCAACATACGTAGCTATTACCCTCGAAAACTAAAACTTTTGACATAGGAAAAGAGCCTTTAATCACATTCTTTACCATTTGCAATCATAAAATAGTCTAATATCTTCATTTTTTCAACATACGTGGCTATTACCCTCTAAAACTAAAACTTTTGAAATAGGAAAAGAGCCTTTAATCACATTCTTTACCATTTGCAATCATAAAATAGTCTAATATCTTCATTTTTTCAACATACGTAGCTATTACCCTCAAAAACTAAAACTTTTGAAATAGAAAAAGAGCCTTTAATCACATTCTTTACCATGTGCAATCATAAAATAGTCTAATATCTTCATTTTTTCCACAGACCTAGCTATTACCTTCGAAAACTAAAACTTTTGAAATAAGAAAAGAGCCTTTAATCACATTCTTTACCATTCGCAATCATAACATAGTCTAATATCTTCATTTTTTCAACATACGTAGCTATTACCCTCGAAAACTAAAACTTTTGACATAAGAAAAGAGCCTTTAATCACATTCTTTACCATTTGCATTCATAAAATAGTCTAATATCTTCATTTTTTCAACATACGTAGCTATTACCCTCGAAAACTAAAACTTTTGACATAGGAAAAGAGCCTTTAATCACATTCTTTACTATTTGCAATCATAAAATAGTCTAATATCTTCATTTTTTCAACATACGTAGCTAATACCCTCGAAAACTAAAACTTTCGAAATAGGAAAAGAGCCTTTAATCACATTATTTACCATTTGCAATCATAAAATAGTCTAATATCTTCATTTTTTCAACATACGTAGCTATTACCCTCGAAAACTAAAACTTTTGACATAGGAAAAGAGCCTTTAATCACATTGTTTACCATTTGCAATCATAAAATTGTCTAATATCTTCATTTTTTCAACATGCGTAGCTATTACCCTCAAAAACTAAAACTTTTGAAATAGGAAAAGAGCCTTTAATCACATTCTTTACCATGTGCAATCATAAAATAGTGTAATATCTTCATTTTTTCAACATACATAGCTATTACCCTCGAAAACTAAAACTTTTGAAATAGGAAAAGAGCCTTTAATCACATTCTTTACCATGTGCAATCATAAAATAGTCTAATATCTTCATTTTTTCAACATACGTAGCTATTACCCTCGAAAACTAAAACTTTTGACATAGGAAAAGAGCCTTTAATCACATTCTTTACCATTTGCAATCATAAAATAGTCTAATATCTTCATTTTTTCAACATACGTAGCTATTACCCTCGGAAACTAAAACTTTTGACATAGGAAAAGAGCCTTTAATCACATTCTTTACCATTTGCAATCATAAAATAGTCTAATATCTTCATTTTTTCAACATACGTAGCTATTACCCTCGAAAGCTAAGACTTTTGAAATAGGAAAAGAGCCTTTAATCAAATTCTTTACCATTTGCAATCATAAAATAGTTTAATATCTTCATTTTTTCAACATACGTAGCTATTACCCTCGAAAACTAAAACTTTTGACATAGGAAAAGAGCCTTTAAGCTCATTCTTTACCATGTGCAATCATAAATTAGTCTAATATCTTCATTTTTCCAACATACGTAGCTATTACCCTCGAAAACTAAAACTTTTGACATAGGAAAAGAGCCTTTAATCACATTCTTTACCATTTGCAATCATAAAATAGTCTAATATCTTCATTTTTTCAACATACGTGGCTATTACCCTCTGAAACTAAAACTTTTGAAATAGGAAAAGAGCCTTTAATCACATTCTTTACCATTTGCAATCATAAAATAGTCTAATATCTTCATTTTTTCAACATACGTAGCTATTACCCTCAAAAACTAAAACTTTTGAAATAGAAAAAGAGCCTTTAATCACATTCTTTACCATGTGCAATCATAAAATAGTCTAATATCTTCATTTTTTCCACAGACCTAGCTATTACCCTCGAAAACTAAAACTTTTGAAATAAGAAAAGAGCCTTTAATCACATTCTTTACCATTTGCAATCATAACATAGTCTAATATCTTCATTTTTTCAACATACGTAGCTATTACCCTCGAAAACTAAAACTTTTGAAATAGGAAAAGAGCCTTTAATCACATTCTTTAACATTTGCAATCATAAAATTGTCTAATATCTTCATTTTTTCAACATACGTAGCTATTACCCTCGAAAACTAAAACTTTTGACATAACAAAAGAGCCTTTAATCACATTCTTTACCATTTGCATTCATAAAATAGTCTAATATCTTCATTTTTTCAACATACGTAGCTATTACCCTCGAAAACTAAAACTTTTGACATAGGAAAAGAGCCTTTAATCACATTCTTTACCATTTGCAATCATAAAAAAGTCTAATATCTTCATTTTTTCAACATACGTAGCTATTACCCTCGAAAACTAAAACTTCGACATAGGAAAAGAGCCTTTAATCACATTCTTTACCATTTGCAATCATAAAATAGTCTAATATCTTCATTTTTTCAACATACGTAGCTATTACCCTCGAAAACTAAAACTTTTGACATAGGAAAAGAGCCTTTAATCACATTCTTTACCATTTGCAATCATAAAATTGTCTAATATCTTCATTTTTTCAACATACGTAGCTATTATCCTCTAAAACTACAACTTTTGAATAGGAAAAGAGCCTTTAATCACATTCTTTACCATGTGCAATCATAAAATAGTCTAATATCTTCATTTTTTCAACATACGTAGCTATTACCCTCGAAAACTAAAACTTTTGAAATAGGACAAGAGCCTTTAATCACATTCTTTACCATGTGCAATCATAAAATAGTCTAATATCTTCATTTTTTCAACATACGTAGCTATTACCCTCGAAAACTAAAACTTTTGACATAGGAAAAGAGCCTTTAATCACATTCTTTACCATTGGCAATCATAAAACAGTCTAATATCTTCATTTTTCAACAAACGTAGCTATTACCCTCGAAACTAAAACTTTTGACATAGGAAAAGAGCCTTTAATCACAGTCTTTAACATTTGCAATCATAAAATAGTCTAACATCTTCATTTTTTCAACATACGTAGCTATTACCCTCGAAAACTAAAACTTTTGACATAGGAAAAGAGCCTTTATCACATTCTTTACCATTTGCAATCATAAAATAGTCTAATATCTTCATTTTTCCAACATACGTAGCTATTACCCTCGAAAACTAAAACTTTTGACATAGGAAAAGAGCCTTTAATCACATTCTTTACCATGTGCAATCATAAAATAGTCTAATATCTACATTTTTTCAACATACGTAGCTATTACCCTCGAAAACTAAAACTTTTGACATAGGAAAAGAGCCTTTAATCACATTCTTTACCATTTGCAATTATAAAATAGTCTAATATTTTCATTTTTTCAACAGACATAGCTATTACCCTTGAAAACTAAAACTTTTGAAATAGGAAAAGAGCCTTTAATCACATTCTTTACCATTTGCAACTATAGAATAGTCTAATATCTTCATTTTTCAGCATACGTAGCTATTACCCTCGAAAACTAAACTTTTGAAATTGGAAAAGAGCCTTTAATCACATTCTTTACCATTTGCAATCATAAAATAGTCCTAATATCTTCATTTTTTCAACATACGTAGCTATTACCCTCGAAAACTAAACTTTTGACATAAGAAAAGAGCCTTTAATCACATTCTTTACCATTTGCATTCATAAAATAGTCTAATATCTTCATTTTTTCAACATACGTAGCTATTACCCTAGAAAACTAAAACTTTTGACATAGGAAAAGAGCATTAATCACATTCTTTACCATTTGCAATCATAAATAGTCTAATATCTTCATTTTTTCACATACGTAGCTAATACCCTCGAAAACTAAAACTTTCGAAATAGGAAAAGAGCCTTTAATCACATTCTTTACCATTTGCAATCATAAATTAGTCTAATATCTTCATTTTTTCAACATACGTAGCTATTACCCTCGAAAACTAAACTTTTGACATAGGAAAAGAGCCTTTAATCACATTCTTTACCAATTGCAATCATAAAATTGTCTAATATCTTCATTTTTTCAACATGCGTAGCTATTACCCTCGAAAACTAAAACTTTTGAAATAGGAAAAGAGCCTTTAATCACATTCTTTACCATGTGCAATCATAAAATAGTGTAATATCTTCATTTTTTCAACATACATAGCTATTACCCTCGAAAACTAAAACTTTTGAAATAGGAAAAGAGCCTTTAATCACATTCTTTACCATGTGCAATCATAAAATAGTCTAATATCTTCATTTTTTCAACATACGTAGCTATTACCCTCGAAAACTAAAACTTTTGACATAGGAAAAGAGCCTTTAATCACATTCTTTACCATTTGCAATCATAAAATAGTCTAATATCTTCATTTTTTCAACATACGTAGCTATTACCCTCGAAAACTAAAACTTTTGACATAGGAAAAGAGCCTTTAATCACATTATTTACCATTTGCAATCATAAAATAGTCTAACATCTTCATTTTTTCAACATACGTAGCTATTACCCTCGAAAACTAAAACTTTTGACATAGGAAAAGAGCCTTTAAGCTCATTCTTTACCATGTGCAATCATAAAATAGTCTAATATCTTCATTTTTCCAACATACGTAGCTATTACCCTCGAAAACTAAAACTTTTGACATAGGAAAAGAGCCTTTAATCACATTCTCTACCATGTGCAATCATAAAATAGTCTAATATCTTCATTTTTTCAACATACGTAGCTATTACCCTCGAAAACTAAAACTTTTGACATAGGAAAAGAGCCTTTAATCACATTCTTTACCATTTGCAATTATAAAATAGTCTAATATCTTCATTTTTCAACATACGTAGCTATTACCCTCGAAAACTAAAACTTTTGACATAGGAAAAAAGCCTTTAATCACATTCTTTACCATTTGCAATCATAAAATAGTCTAATATCTTCATTTTTTTCAACATACGTAGCTATTACCCTCGAAAACTAAAACTTTTGAAATAGGAAAAGAGCCTTTAATCAAATTCTTTACCATTCGCAATCATAAAATAGTTTAATATCTTCATTTTTCAACATACGTAGCTATTACCCTCGAAAACTAAAACTTTTGAGATAGGAAAAGAGCCTTAATCACATTCTTTACCATTTGCAATCATAAAATAGTCTAATATCTTAATTTTTCAACAAACGTAGCTATTACCCTCGAAAACTAAAACTTTTGACACAGGAAAAAGAGCCTTTAATCACATTCTTTAGCATTTGCAATCATAAAATAGTCTAATATCTTCATTTTTTCAACATACGTAGCTATTACCCTCTAAAACTAAAACTTTTGAAATAGGAAAAGAGCCTTTTATCACATTCTTTACCATTTGCAATCATAAAATAGTCTAATATCTTCATTTTTTTCAACATACGTAGCTATTACCCTCAAAAACTAAAACTTTTTGAAATAGAAAAAGAGCCTTTAATCACATTCTTTACCATGTGCAATCATAAAATAGTCTAATATCTTCATTTTTTCCACAGACCTAGCTATTGCCCTCGAAAACTAAAACTTTTGAAATAAAAAAAGAGCCTTTAATCACATTCTTCACCATGTGCAATCATAAAATAGTCTAATATCTTCATTTTTTCAACATACGTAGCTATTACCCTCGAAAACTAAAACTTTTTGACATAGGAAAAGAGCCTTTAATCACATTCTTTACCATTTGCAATCATAAAATTGTCTAATATCTTCATTTTTTCAACATACGTAGCTATTACCCTCGAAAACTAAAACTTTTGAAATAGGAAAAGAGCCTTTAATCATATTCTTTAGCATGTGCAATCATGAAATTGTCTAATATCTTCATTTTTTCAACAGACATAGCTATTACCCCTCGAAAACTAAAACTTTTGAAATAGGAAAAGAGCCTTTAATCACATTCTTTACCATTTGCAATCATAAATTAGTTTAAAATCTTCATTTTTTCAACATACGTAGCTATTACCCTCGAAAACTAAAACTTTTGAAATAGGAAAAGAGCCTTTAATCACATTCTTTACCATTTGCAACTATAGAATAGTCTAATATCTTCATTTTTTCAACATACGTAGCTATTACCCCTCGAAAACTAAAACTTTTGAAATAGGAAAGAGCCTTTAATCACATTCTTTACCATTTGCAATCATAAAATAGTCTAATATCTTCATTTTTTCAACATACGTAGCTATTACCCCTCGAAAACTAAAACTTTTGACATAAGAAAAGAGCCTTTAATCACATTCTTTACCATTTGCATTCATAAAATAGTCTAATATCTTCATTTTTTTAACATGCGTAGCTATTACCCTCGAAAACTAAAACTTTTGAAATAGGAAAAGAGCCTTTAATCACATTTTTTCCCATGTGCAATCATAAAATAGTCTAATATCTTCATTTTCTACATACGTAGCTATTACCCTCGAAAACTAAAACTTTTGAACTAGGAAAAGAGCCTTTAATCACATTCTTTACCATTTGCAATCATAAAATAGTCTAATATCTTCATTTTTTCAACATACGAAGCTATTACCCTCGAAAACTAAAACTTTTGACATAGGAAAAGAGCCTTTAAATCACATTCTTTACCATTTGCAATCATAAAATTGTCTAATATCTTCATTTTTTCAACATGCGTAGCTATTACCCTCGAAAACTAAAACTTTTGAAATAGAAAAGAGCCTTTAATCACATTCTTTACCATGTGCAATCATAAAATAGTGTAATATCTTCATTTTTTCAACATACATAGCTATTACCCTCGAAAACTAAAACTTTTGAAATAGGGAAAAGAGCCTTTAATCACATTCTTTACCATGTGCAATCATAAAATAGTCTAATATCTTCATTTTTTTCAACATACGTAGCTATTACCCTCGAAAACTAAAACTTTTGACATAGGAAAAGAGCCTTTAAATCACATTCTTTACCATTTGCAATCATAAATAGTCTAATATCTTCATTTTTTCAACATACGTAGCTATTAACCTCGAAAACTAAAACTTTTGACATAGGAAAAGAGCCTTTAATCACATTATTTACCATTTGCAATCATAAAATAGTCTAACATCTTCATTTTTTCAACATACGTAGCTATTACCCCTCGAAAACTAAACTTTTGACATAGGAAAAGAGCCTTTAAGCTCATTCTTTACCATGTGCAATCATAAAATAGTCTAATATCTTCATTTTTCCAACATACGTAGCTATTACCCTCGAAAACTAAAACTTTTGACATAGGAAAAGAGCCTTTAATCACATTTTCTACCATGTGCAATCATAAAATAGTCTAATATCTTCATTTTTTCAACATACGTAGCTATTACCCTCGAAAACTAAAACTTTTGACATAGGAAAAGAGCCTTTAATCACATTCTTTACCATTTGCAATTATAAAATAGTCTAATATCTTCATTTTTTCAACATACGTAGCTATTACCCTCGAAAACTAAAACTTTTGACATAGGAAAAAAGCCTTTAATCACATTCTTTACCATTTGCAATCATAAAATAGTCTAATATCTTCATTTTTTCAACATACGTAGCTATTACCCTCGAAAACTAAAACTTTTGACATAGGAAAAGAGCCTTTTAATCACATTCTTTACCATGTGCAATCATAAAATTGTCTAATATCTTCATTTTTTTTCAACATACGTAGCTATTACCCTCGAAAACTAAAACTTTTGAAATAGGAAAGAGCCTTTAATCAAATTCTTTACCATTTGCAACATAAAATAGTTTAATATCTTCATTTTTTTCAACATACGTAGCTATTACCCTCGAAAACTAAAAACTTTTGAGATAGGAAAAGAGCCTTTAATCACATTCTTTACCATTTGCAATCATAAAATAGTCTAATATCTTAATTTTTTCAACAAACGTAGCTATTACCCTCGAAAACTAAAAAACTTTTTGAGATAGGAAAAGAGCCTTTAATCACATTCTTTACCATTTGCAATCATAAAATAGTCTAATATCTTAATTTTTTCAACAAACGTAGCTATTACCCTCGAAAACTAAAACTTTTAACATAGGAAAAGAGCCTTTAATCACATTCTTTAGCATTTGCAATCATAAAATAGTCTAATATCTCATTTTTTCAACATACGTAGCTATTACCCTCTAAAAACTAAAACTTTTGAAATAGGAAAAGAGCCTTTTATCACATTCTTTACCATTTGCAATCATAAAATAGTCTAATATCTTCATTTTTTCAACATACGTAGCTATTACCCTCAAAAACTAAACTTTTGAAATAGAAAAAGAGCCTTTAATCACATTCTTTACCATGTGCAATCATAAAATAGTCTAATATCTTCATTTTTTCCACAGACCTAGCTATTGCCCTCGAAACTAAAACTTTTGAAATAAAAAAAGAGCCTTTAATCACATTCTTCACCATGTGCAATCATAAAATAGTCTAATATCTTCATTTTTTCAACATACGTAGCTATTACCCTCGAAAACTAAAACTTTTGACATAGGAAAAGAGCCTTTAATCACATTCTTTACCATTTGCAATCATAAAATAGTCTAATATCTTCATTTTTTTCAACATACGTAGCTATTACCCTCGAAAACTAAAACTTTTGAAATAGGAAAAGAGCCTTTAATCACATTCTTTACCATTTGCAATCATAAAATAGTCTAATATCTTCATTTTTTTCAACATACGTAGCTATTACCCTCGAAAACTAAAACTTTTGACATAAGAAAAGAGCCTTTAATCACATTCTTTACCATTTGCATTCATAAAATAGTCTAATATCTTCATTTTTTCAACATGCGTAGCTATTACCCTCGAAAACTAAAACTTTTGAAATAGGAAAAGAGCCTTTAATCACATTTTTTTCCCATGTGCAATCATAAATAGTCTAATATCTTCATTTTCTAACATACGTAGCTATTACCCTCGAAAACTAAAACTTTTGAACTAGGAAAAGAGCCTTTAATCACATTCTTTAACCATTTGCAATCATAAAATAGTCTAATATCTTCATTTTTTCAACATACGTAGCTTATTACCCTCGAAAACTAAAACTTTGACATAGGAAAAGAGCCTTTAATCACATTCTTTACCATTTGCAATCATATAATTGTCTAATATCTCATTTTTTCAACATGCGTAGCTATTACCCTCGAAAACTAAAACTTTTGAAATAGGAAAAGAGCCTTTAATCACATTCTTTACCATGTGCAATCATAAAATAGTGTAATATCTTCATTTTTTCACATACATAGCTATTACCCTCGAAAACTAAAACTTTTTGAAATAGGAAAAGAGCCTTTAATCACATTCTTTACCATGTGCAATCATAAAATAGTCTAATATCTTCATTTTTTCAACATACGTAGCTATTACCCTCGAAAACTAAAACTTTTGACATAGGAAAAGAGCCTTTAATCACATTCTTTACCATTTGCAATCATAAAATAGTCTAATATCTTCATTTTTCAACATACGTAGCTATTACCCTCGAAACTAAAACTTTTCACATAGGAAAAGAGCCTTTAATCACAATATTTACCATTTGCAATCATAAAATAGTCTACATCTTCATTTTTTCAACATACGTAGCTATTACCCTCGAAAACTAAAACTTTTGCCATAGGAAAAGAGCCTTTAAGCACATTCTTTACCATGTGCAATCATAAAATAGTCTAATATCTTCATTTTTCCAACATACGTAGCTATTACCCTCGAAAACTAAACTTTTTGACATAGGAAAAGAGCCTTTAATCACATTCTTTACCATGTGCAATCATAAAATAGTCTAATATCTTCATTTTTTCAACATACGTAGCTATTACCCTCGAAAACTAAAACTTTTGACATAGGAAAAGAGCCTTTAATCACATTCTTTACCATTTGCAATTATAAAATAGTCTAATATCTTCATTTTTTCAACATACGTAGCTATTACCCTCGAAAACTAAAACTTTTGACATAGGAAAAAAGCCTTTAATCACATTCTTTACCATTTGCAATCATAAAATAGTCTAATATCTTCATTTTTTCAACATACGTAGCTATTACCCTTGAAAACTAAAACTTTTGACATAGGAAAAGAGCCTTTAATCACATTCTTTACCATGTGCAATCGTAAAATTGTCTAATATCTTCATTTTTTTCAACATACGTAGCTATTACCCTCGATAACTAAAACTTTTGAAATAGGAAAAGAGCCTTTAAATCAAATTCTTTACCATTTGCAATCATAAAATAGTTTAATATCTTCATTTTTTCAACATACGTAGCTATACCCTCGAAAACTAAAAACTTTTGAGATAGGAAAAGAGCCTTTAATCACATTCTTTACCATTTGCAATCATAAAATAGTCTAATATCTTAATTTTTTCACAAACGTAGCTATTACCCTCGAAAACTAAAACTTTTAACATAGGAAAAGAGCCTTTAATCACATTCTTTAGCATTTGCAATCATAAAATAGTCTAATATCTTCATTTTTTCAACATACGTAGCTATTACCCTCTAAAACTAAAACTTTTGAAATAGGAAAAGAGCCTTTTATCACATTCTTTACCATTTGCAATCATAAAATAGTCTAATATCTTCATTTTTTCAACATACGTAGCTATTACCCCTCAAAAAACTAAAACTTTTGAAATAGAAAAAGAGCCTTTAATCACATTCTTTACCATGTGCTATCATAAAATAGTCTAATATCTTCATTTTTTCCACAGACCTAGCTATTGCCCTCGAAAACTAAAACTTTTGAAATAAAAAAAGAGCCTTTAATCACATTCTTCACCATGTGCAATCATAAAATAGTCTAATATCTTCATTTTTTCAACATACGTAGCTATTACCCTCGAAAACTAAAACTTTTGACATAGGAAAAGAGCCTTTAATCACATTCTTTACCATTTGCAATCATAAAATTGTCTAATATCTTCATTTTTTCAACATACGTAACTATTACCCTCGAAAACTAAAACTTTTGAAATAGGAAAAGAGCCTTAATCATATTCTTTAGCATGTGCAATCATGAAATTGTCTAATATCTTCATTTTTTCAACACACATAGCTATTACCCTCGAAAACTAAACTTTTGAAATAGGAAAAGAGCCTTTAATCACATTCTTTACCATTTGCAATCATAAAATTGTCTAATATCTTCATTTTTCAACATACGTAGCTATTACCCTCGAAAACTAAAACTTTTGAAATAGAAAAAGAGCCTTTAATCAAATTCTTTACCATTTGCAATCATAAAATAGTTTAAAATCTTCATTTTTTCAACATACGTAGCTATTACCCTCGAAAACTAAACTTTTGAAATAGGAAAAGAGCCTTTAATCACATTCTTTACCATTTTGCAACTATAGAATAGTCTAATATCTTCATTTTTTCAACATACGTAGCTATTACCCTCGAAAACTAAAACTTTTGAAATAGGAAAAGAGCCTTTAATCACATTCTTTACCATTGCAATCATAAAATAGTCTAATATCTTCATTTTTTCAACATACGTAGCTATTACCCTCGAAAACTAAAACTTTTGACATAAGAAAAGAGCCTTTAATCACATTCTTTACCATTTGCATTCATAAAATAGTCTAATATCTTCATTTTTTCAACATGCGTAGCTATTACCCCTCGAAAACTAAAACTTTTGAAATAGGAAAAGAGCCTTTAATCACATTTTTTCCCATGTGCAATCATAAAATAGTCTAATATCTTCATTTTCTAACATACGTAGCTATTACCCTCGAAAACTAAAACTTTTGAACTAGGAAAAGAGCCTTTAATCACATTCTTTACCATGTGCAATCATAAAATAGTCTAATATCTTCATTTTTTCAACATACGTAGCTATTACCCTCGAAAACTAAAACTTTTGCAATAGGAAAAGAGCCTTTAATCACATTCTTACCATTTGCAATCATAAAATAGTCTAATATCTTCATTTTTTCAACATACGTAGCTATTACCCCTCGAAAACTAAAACTTTTGACATAGGAAAAGAGCCTTTAATCACATTATTTACCATTTGCAATCATAAAATAGTCTAACATCTTCATTTTTTCAACATACGTAGCTATTACCCCTCGAAAACTAAACTTTTGACATAGGAAAAGAGCCTTTAAGCTCATTCTTTACCATGTGCAATCATAAAATAGTCTAATATCTTCATTTTCCAACATATGTAGGTATTACCCTCGAAAACTAAAACTTTTGACATAGGAAAAGAGCCTTTAATCACATTCTTTACCATTTGCAATCATAAAATAGTCTAATATCTTCATTTTTTCAACATACGTGCTATTACCCTCGAAAACTAAAACTTTTGACATAGGAAAAGAGCCTTTAATCACATTCTTTACCATTTGCAATCATAAAAATGTCTAATATCTTCATTTCTTCATTTTTTCAACATACGTAGCTATTACCCTCGAAAACTAAAACTTTTTGAAATAAAAAAGAGCATTTAATCACATTCTTTAGCATGTGCAATCATAAAATAGTCTAATATCTTCATTTTTTCCACAGACATAGCTATTACCCTCGAAAACTAAAACTTTTGACATAGGAAAAGAGCCTTATAATCACATTCTTTACCATTTGCAATCATAAAATTGTCTAATAT
>NW_027065208.1:0-22763 GCF_032884065.1 Artemia franciscana
GAAAACTAAAACTTTTGAAATAGGAAAAGAGCCTTTAATCACATTCTTTACCATGTGCAATCATAAAATAATCTAATATCTTCATTTTTTTCACAGACACAGCTATTACCCTCGAAAACTAAAACTTTTGAAATAGGAAAAGAGCCTTTAATCACATTCTTTACCATATGCAATCATAAAATAGTCTAATATCTTCATTTTTTCAACATACGTAGCTATTACCCTCGAAAACTAAAACGTTTGAAATAGGAAAAGAGCCTTTAATCACATTCTTTACCATGTGCAATCATAAAATAGTCTAATATCTTCATTTTTTTCAACATACATAGCTATTACCCTCGAAAACAAAAACTTTTGACATAGGAAAAGAGCCTTTAATCACATTCTTTACCATTTGCAATCATAAAATAGTCTAATATCTTCATTTTTTCAACATACGTAGCTATTACCCTCGAAAACTAAAACTTTTGAAATAGGAAAAGAGCCTTTAATCACATTCTTTACCATTTGCAATCGTAAAATAGTCTAATATCTTCATTTTTTCAACATACGTAGCTATTACCTTCGAAAACTAAAACTTTTGAAATAGGAAAAGAGCCTTTAATCACATTCTTTACCATGTGCAATCAAAAAATAGTCTAATATCTTCATTTTCTCAACATACGTAGCTATACTCTCGAAAACTAAAACTTTTGACATAGGAAAAGAGCCTTTAATCACATTCTTTACCATTTGCAATCATAAAATAGTCTAATATCTTCATTTTTTCAACATACGTAGCTATTACCCACGAAAACTAAAACTTTTGAAATAGGAAAAGAGCCTTTAATCACATTCTTTACCATTTGCAATCATAAAATAGTCTAATATCTTCATTTTTTCCACAGACAAAGCTATTACCCTCAAAAACTAAAACTTTTGAAATAGAAAAAGAGCCTTTAATCACATTCTTTACCATGTGCAATCATAAAATTGTCTAATATCTTCATTTTTTCAACATACGTAGCTATTACCCTCGAAAACTAAAACTTTTGACATCGGAAAAGAGCCTTTAATCACATTCTTTACCATTTGAAATCATAAAATAGTCTAATATCTTCATTTTTTCAACATACGTAGCTATTACCCTCGAAAACTAAAACTTTTGAAATAGGAAAAGAGCCTTTAATCACATTCTTTACCATGTGCAATCATAAAATTGTCTAATGTCTTCATTTTTTCCACAGACAAAGCTATTACCCTCGAAAACTAAAACTTTTGACATAGGAAAAGAGCCTTTAATCACATTCTTAACCATGTGCAATCATAAAATAGTCTAATATCTTCATTATTTCAACATACGTAGCTATTACCCTCGAAAACTAAAATTTTTTAAATAGGAAAAGAGCCTTTAATCACATTCTTTACCATCTGCAATCATAAAATAGTCTAATATCTTCATTTTTTCAACTTACGTAGCTATTACCCTCGAAAACTAAAACTTTTGAAATAGGAAAAGAGCCTTTAATCACATTCTTTACCATGTGCAATCATAAAATTGTCTAATATCTTCATTTTTTCCACAGACAAAGCTATTACCCTCGAAAACTAAAACTTTTGACATAGGAAAAGAGCCTTTAATCACATTCTTTACCATGTGCAATCATAAAATAGTCTAATATCTTCATTATTTCAACATACGTAGCTATTACCCTCGAAAACTAAAATTTTTTTAAATAGGAAAAGAGCCTTTAATCACATTCTTTACCATTTGCAATCATAAAATAGTCTAATATCTTCATTTTTTCAACATACGTAGCTATTACCCTCGAAAACTAAAACTTTTGAAATAGGAAAAGAGCCTTTAATAACATTCTTTACCATGTGCAATCATAAAATTGTCTAAAATCTTCATTTTTCCTACAGACAAAGCTATTACCCTCGAAAACTAAAACTTTTGAAATAGGAAAAGAGCCTTTAATGATATTCTTTACCATGTGCAATCATAAAATTGTCTAATATCTTCATTTTTTCCACAGACAAAGCTATTACCCTCGAAAACTAAAACTTTTGACATAGGAAAAGAGCCTTTAATCACATTCTTTACCATGTGCAATAATAAAATAGTCTAATATCTTTATTTTTTTCAACATACGTAGCTATTACCCTCGAAAACTAAAACTTTTGAAATAGGAAAAGAGCCTTTAATCACATTCTTTACCATTTGCAATCATAAAATAGTCTAATATCTTCATTTTTTGAACACACGTAGCTATTACCCTCGAAAACCAAAACTTTTGAAATAGGAAAAGAGCCTTTAATAACATTCTTTACCATGTGCAATCATAAAATAGTCCAATATCTTCATTTTTTCAACATACGTAGCTATTACCCTCGAAAACTAAAACTTTTGAAATAGGAAAAGAGCCTTTAATCACATTTTTTACCATTTGCAATCATAAAATTGTCTAATATCTTGATTTTTTCCACAGACAAAGCTATTACCCTCGAAAACTAAAACTTTTGAAATAGGAAAAGAGCCTTTAATCACACTCTTTACCATTTGCAATCATAAAATAGTCTAATATCTTCATTTTTTCAACATACGTAGCTATTACCCTCGAAAACTAAAACTTTTGAAATAGGAAAAGAGCCTTTAATTACATTCTTTACCATTTGCAATCATAAAATAGTCTAATATCTTCATTTTTTCAACATACGTAGCTATTACTCTCGAAAACTAAAACTTTTGACATAGGAAAAGAGCCTTTAATCACATTCTTTACCATTTGCAATCATAAAATAGTCTAATATCTTCATTTTTTCAACATACGTAGCTATTACCCTCGAAAACTAAAACTTTTGAAATAGGAAAAGAGCCTTTAATTACATTCTTTACCATGTGCAATCATAAAATTGTCTAATATCTTCATTTTTTCCACAGACAAAGCTATTACCCTCGAAAACTAAAACTTTTGATATAGGAAAAGAGCCTTTAATCACATTCTTAACCATGTGCAATCATAAAATAGTCTAATATCTTCATTATTTCAACATACGTAGCTATTACCCTCGAAAACTAAAATTTTTTAAATAGGAAAAGAGCCTTTAATCACATTCTTTACCATTTGCAATCATAAAATAGTCTAATATCTTCATTTTTTCAACATACGTAGCTATTACCCTCGAAAACTAAAACTTTTGAAATAGGAAAAGAGCCTTTAATCACATTCTTTACCATGTGCAATCATAAAATTGTCTAATATCTTCATTTTTTCCACAGACAAAGCTATTACACTCGAAAACTAAAACTTTTGAAATAGGAAAAGAGCCTTTAATCACATTCTTTACCATTTGCAATCATAAAATAGTCTAATATCTTCATTTTTTCAACATACGTAGCTATTACCCTCGAAAACTAAAACTTTTGAAATAGGAAAAGAGCCTTTAATCACATTCTTTACCATGTGCAATCATAAAATTGTCTAATATCTTCATTTTTTCCACAGACAAAGCTATTACCCTCAAAAACTAAAACTTTTGACATAGAAAAAGAGCCTTTAATCACATTCTTTACCATGTGCAATCATAAAATAGTCTAATATCTTCATTTTTTCAACATACGTAGCTATTACCCTCGAAAACTAAACTTTTGAAATAGGAAAAGAGCCTTTATTCACATTCTTCACCATTTGCAATCATAAAATAGTCTAATATCTTCATTTTTTCAACATACGTAGCTATTACCCTCGAAAACTAAAACTTTTGAAATAGGAAAAGAGCCTTTAATCACATTCTTTACCATTTGCAATCATAAAATAGTCTAATATCTTCATTTTTTCAACATACGTAGCTATTACCCTCGAAAACTAAAACTTTTGACATAGGAAAAGAGCCTTTAATCACATTCTTTACCATTTGCAATCATAAAATAGTCTAATATCTTCATTTTCTCAACATACGTAGCTATTACCCTCGAAAACTAAAACTTTTGAAATAGGAAAAGAGCCTTTAATCAAATTCTTTACCATGTGCAATCATAAAACTGTCTAATATCTTCATTTTTTCCACAGACAAAGCTATTACCCTCGAAAACTAAAACTTTTGACATAGGAAAAGAGCCTTTAATCAAATTCTTAACCATGTGCAATCATAAAATAGTCTAATATCTTCATTATTTCAACATACGTAGCTATTACCCTCGAAAACTAAAATTTTTTAAATAGGAAAAGAGCCTTTAATCACATTCTTTACCATTTGCAATCATAAAATAGTCTAATATCTTCATTTTTTCAACATACGTAGCTATTACCCTCTAAAACTAAAACTTTTGAAATGGGAAAAGAGCCTTTAATCACATTCTTTACCATGTGCAATCATAAAATTGTGTAATATCTTCATTTTTTCCACAGACAAAGCTATTACCCTCGAAAACTAAAACCTTTGACATAGGAAAAGAGCGTCTAATAACATTCTTTACCATGTGCAATCATAAAATAGTCTAATATCTTCATTTTTTCAACATACGTAGCTATTACCCTCGAAAACTAAAACTTTTGAAATAGGAAAAGAGCCTTTAATCACATTCTTTACCATGTGCAATCATAAAATAGTCTAATATCTTCATTTTTTCAACATACGTAGCTATTACTCTCGAAAACTAAAACTTTTGAAATAGGAAAAGAGCCTTTAATCACATTCTTTACCATTTGCAATCATAAAATAGTCCAATATCTTCATTTTTCAACATACGTAGCTATTACCCTCGAAAACTAAAACTTTTGACAGGAAAAGAGCCCTTAATCACATTCTTTACCATTTGCAATCATAAAATAGTCTAATATATTCATTTTTTCAACATACGTAGCTCTTACCCCCGAAAACTAAAACTTTTGAAATAGGAAAATAGCCTTTAATCACATTCTTTACCATTTGCAATCATAAAATAGTCTAATATCTTCATTTTTTCAGCATACGTAGCTATTACCCTCGAAAACTAAAACTTTTGAGATAGGAAAAGAGCCTTTAATCGCATTCTTTACCATTTGCAATCATAAAATAGTCTAATATCTTAATTTTTTCAACATACGTAGCTATTACCCTCGAAAACTAAAACTTTTGAAATAGGAAAAGAGCCTTTAATCACATTCTTTACCATGTGCAATCATAAAATAGTCTATTATCTTCATTTTTTAAACAGACATAGCTATTACCCTCGAAAACTAAAACTTTTGAAATAGGAAAAGAGCCTTTAATCACATTCTTTACCATTTGCAATCATAAAATAGTCTAATATCTTCATTTTTTCCACATACGTAGCTATTACCCCCGAAAACTAAAACTTTTGAAATAGGAAAAGAGCCTTTAATCACATTCTTTACCATGTGCAATCATAAAATTGTCTAATATCTTCATTTTTTTCAACATACGTAGCTATTACCCTCGAAAACTAAAACTTTTGAAATAGGAAAAGAGCCTTTAATCACATTCTTTACCATGTGCAATCATAAAATAGTTTAATATCTTCATTTTTTCAACATACGTAGCTATTACCCTAGGAAACTAAAACTTTTCAAATAGGAAAAGAGCCTTTAATCACATTCTTTACCATGTGCAATCATAAAATTGTCTAATATCTTCATTTTTTCAACATACGTAGCTATTACCCTCGAAAACTAAAACTTTTGAAATAGGAAAAGAGCCTTTAATCACATTCTTTACCATGTGCAATCATAAAATAATCTAATATCTTCATTTTTTTCACAGACACAGCTATTACCCTCGAAAACTAAAACTTTTGAAATAGGAAAAGAGCCTTTAATCACATTCTTTACCATATGCAATCATAAAATAGTCTAATATCTTCATTTTTTCAACATAGGTAGCTATTACCCTCGAAAACTAAAACGTTTGAAATAGGAAAAGAGCCTTTAATCACATTCTTTACCATGTGCAATCATAAAATAGTCTAATATCTTCATTTTTTTTCAACATACATAGCTATTACCCTCGAAAACAAAAACTTTTGACATAGGAAAAGAGCCTTTAATCACATTCTTTACCATTTGCAATCATAAAATAGTCTAATATCTTCATTTTTTCAACATACGTAGCTATTACCCTCGAAAACTAAAACTTTTGAAATAGGAAAAGAGCCTTTAATCACATTCTTTACCATTTGCAATCGTAAAATAGTCTAATATCTTCATTTTTTCAACATACGTAGCTATTACCTTCGAATATTAAAACTTTTGAAATAGGAAAAGAGCCTTTAATCACATTCTTTACCATGTGCAATCAAAAAATAGTCTAATATCTTCATTTTCTCAACATACGTAGCTATACTCTCGAAAACTAAAACTTTTGACATAGGAAAAGAGCCTTTAATCACATTCTTTACCATTTGCAATCATAAAATAGTCTAATATCTTCATTTTTTCAACATACGTAGCTATTACCCATTTAAACTAAAACTTTTGAAATAGGAAAAGAGCCTTTAATCACATTCTCTACAATGTTCAATCATAAAATAGTCTAATATCTTCATTTTTTCAACATACGTAGCTATTACCCTCGAAAACTAAACTTTTGAAATAGGAAAAGAGCCTTTAATCACATTCTTTACCATTTTTAATCATAAAATAGTCCAATATCTTCATTTTTTCAACATACGTAGCTATTACCCTCGAAAACTAAAACTTTTGACAGGAAAAGAGCCCTTTATCACATTTTTTACCATTTGCAATCATAAAATAGTCTAATATCTTCATTTTTTCAGCATACGTAGCTATTACCCTCGAAAACTAAAACTTTTGACATAGGAAAAGAGCCTTTAATCACATTCTTTACCATTGCAATCATAAAATAGTCTAATATCTTCATTTTTTCAACATACGTAGCTATTACCCTCGAAAACTAAAACTTTTGACATAGGAAAAGAGCCTTTAATCACATTCTTTACCATTTGCAATCATAAAATAGTCTAATATCTTCATTTTTCAACATACGTAGCTATTACCCCCGAAAACTAAAACTTTTGAAATAGGAAAAGAGCCTTTAATCACATTCTTTACCATTTGCAATCATAAAATAGTCTAATATCTTCATTTTTTCAACATACGTAGCTATTACCACCAAAAACTAAAACTTTTGAAATAGGTAAAGAGCCTTTAATCACATTCTTTACCATTTGCAATCATAAAATAGTCTAATATCTTGATTTTTTCAACATACGTAGCTATTACCCTCGAAAACTAAAACTTTTGAAATAGGAAAAGAGCCTTTAATCACATTCTTTACCATGTGCAATCATAAAATAGTCTAATATCTTCATTTTTTCCACAGACATAGCTATTACCCTCGAAAACTAAAACTTTTGAAATAGGAAAAGAGCCTTTAATCACATTCTTTACCATTTGCAATCAAAAAATAGTCGAGTATCTTCATTTTTTCAACATACGTAGCTATTACCCTCGAAAACTTAAGTTTTGACATATGGTGGTGGATAACGTCTTTATTCGTAGCTTCACACAGAGGTGGATCATCAGAAAAATGTGAGGAAAAATGTTTTTTTTTTCAGGCAGCGATATTGACCGTGTTAGATTTGCAAAGACGAACCTAGTATTAGCATTGAAACTCTTCCATAGCTGTTGGGGGCAACTTTTTATCTCTGTACGTGTTGCTGTTTGACCTTATAATGACAAATGAGTTCAAGGTCGTAAGAATATTTTCATTGTGTTGGTTAATTTGTTACCCATTGTAAAAGTTATCTTATATATAAGAAAAGTGAATGACAATAGTCTCTGCCTATAGAGTATGTTGAAGTAAAATTTTTGAGCTAAACTAAAAAAAATTCCTAAACTGATACCCATAAATGCAACGTAAATTTGAAACTTTATTCCAACGAGTTTCACATGTTTCGTTGTTACGGTGTTAGCTTCGATACTATCTTCCAAAGCTGCTGGGGGCTATTGCCTATTTCACGTGTTGCTGCTCACGTGTCAGGTAATGAAGACTAGGTCAGGGTTGTAAAACATATTTAATTTGTTAACTTCATGTGGACTTGCCCATTGTAAAAATTCTTTTATTTATAAAAAAAAAGTGAATTACTGTAGTATACCTAGAGGATCTGTTTGAGTAAAAACTTCTGAGCATATTATGAGTAAGAATCGCTTTATTTTTAGCATGTTTCCTTCTGGAGAGAAGAAATCCTAGGCTGATACCCTCTAATGCAACCTAATTAGAGATCTATATTCTTCCAAGGGTTATTCTTTATTATTACTTCAGTGGTTGACCATTTCTAAAGGAAATATATTAAATAAAAACAAATAAATATAGTGCCATTAGATTCCTTATTTAACGTTCTTTCTAAATGTCATGGCTTCTTTTCTGACGATGTACACTGCCCCATCCCTCCTGATGGTCCTAGAATGAGCCCTAGGATATATGAAAAATAAAGAGAAAAGAATAAAACTGACAATCTTTAAATGCAGATGCATCTAAGCATTTTATTTAAAGCCAGGTCACAACACTTGAAATAATTACAGCATAAGTAAAGCAACTATATCACACCTCTGTTTGAGTAACACCTCTGGTTGGTATAAGACCAAGTTCACGGGAAAGTAATTACTCATACATTTTAGTCTTGGCCTGTTATCTCTGTGCAGTTCCATCATAGTGCAGCTCTTCTATAATTATAATTTCTATAATTTCGATATTAAACAAAAAACAAAACTTGATTTTAAACGCTATCTTCGAAAAATTAGGTACAATGGTGCTGAATTTCCTAAGTCTCCTAGCCAGTGGAAAAAAGTGATCAATGTCGCAAAGTTTGATAGATCGCCTACGGCTGACCGAATCCCTAATGTATCATGGATCAATCATTATAGTAACATTTTCGATACAGTGATATATGCGGTTCATTTTCGTTTTGCCAAGCTCTGTTCTAATCTGTTGCCTAACAAAATCATTCAAGGTCATGTACCTCCCGTTAGTGTTGACCGTGTCAAAAGAAGTGTAGAGAGACTTAAATCAAAATCTTATGATATAGACGGGATCAGTGCTTTTCACCTCAACACCGATTCGGAGGAATTAGTTTATCACTTGCAGTTACTTTTTCAGATGTGTTTATGCTCTTCTTTAGTCCCTGATTCTTTTTTAGTTGGTAACATTACGTCAATTTTGAGACGCGGTAAGGACCCAACTAGTTGCGCTTCGTATAGGCCTATTACGGTTGCTTGTACTTTAAGTAAAGTATTTGAATATGTTTTGCTCCCTGATCTCCTGTCTAATGTAGATTATATGTCTAATCAGTTTGGCTTTAAGCCGTTTATAGGATGCCAACATGCTCATCGTGCTATAGTTTCGCTATTACTTGAAGCGCATAAAAGTGGTTTTGAGGTTCATTTTTGTGCACTCGATGTTTCAAAAGCTTTTGATTCAATTTGTCATAGCCAACTTTGGTATTCTTTAATCCAACTTGGTGCAAATGTGTCTATTATATCAACTCTTCGTTTTTGGTATGCTAATTCATATGTTCGACTCAAGTCAGGTGACACCTACGTTGGTAATATCCCCATCCGTTCTGGTCTTAGGCAAGGAGGAGTCTTATCCCCTTATCTTTTTAATGCTTGTCTTTATTCTGTTTTGCCACGTATTAATCCATCATGTTTTTTAGGCCTAACTAATCTTTCGTACATTGCATATGCAGATGATTTACTTTTGATCAGCCGCACTAAATCTAGCCTAATTAAGTCGACCCAGCTTGTTTCTAAGTCTTTTGAGGAAATCGGCCTCAAACTTAATACTGAAAAATGTGAATATTTAGTTTTTAATGCTAAGCATCAAAGTAGTGATCTTGATTGTGGTTATTTTTCAGTTAAGCTCGTTTCTTCGATTCGGTGGCTTGGTATTAATATTTGTTCATCTTATCAGCTTTTTGATCCTGTGGGCTAAATGATATTAAAAGTAAACTTAAAAAAGGGTACGCGAAAATTGTCCCGAACCGAGGCAGATTTTCACGAAAGGCTTTATCCAGACTTTATTCTACATATTGCGATCATTCTATATTGTTTCTTTCGGTTTGCGCCCATTGTTTAATAATCAAGATTTGCAGGGCATAAGAGTTATGTATTTTCGTTATTGTAAATATTTATTGTATCTGCTGCGTTCTTATAGAAATCAGAAGATTATCAGAAAGTTTTGTGCCACTGATATTATTTTCGTTTATAAAAAACTCTATGCTAGATTAGGTGCTGAGGCCTGTCAACGCTTGGGCCCTTATCACCCTTTTATTAGACTGTATTAATTGTATTGTTTGTGTTATTTCGTTTTTCTTTCCTTAATGTTTTTACTCCGCTTAATTTGTCAAAACAAGCGGGTAACAAATAAATTATTATTATTATTATTATTACCACTGATTTCATATTTTCAAATTATTTTTCCTGACTCTGGTCTTACCCTCCTATGATAACTCAACCAATTAAGACATTTGCGACTACGACATAAGTAAAGCAACTATATCAGAAATAAGTAAGTTAATGCAGCACAATGATGAAAAGCACTCCATTCAAAGGAGCCAGGACATTACATATTTCTTCTTTTGAAAAGGGAAGTCACGAGTTAAGTCTTGATGGTGGTTTAATTTGTCTGCTACCTCTGGTTGTAATTTCCCTGTATCAATAATTGCTGTTGTCTCTTTTCTAGAATGTGTAATCCTGTGAGGCTGAGAATTATTGTTATTGGGATTTTGGTTGCAATATTTTCTTTGACTGGAGGTAATGGGGAATTGTTTGTATGGCTTTTATAGTTTGATGGATTCTTACCCACTTCCTTCTGATGCAATTTTTTTTTTTGGGGGGGGGGGAGAAGGGGGACATTAATATTGTCTTCTGCGGAGAGTCTCAATTCTTTTTGGTTCTACCTCTGCTGTTTGTCATTTGGAGTCTCAACTATGCAATTTGTCAGTGATGCTGGCTTTCTGCCAAGTACAATCTGTTTCAGGAATTCTAATAGACTGCCCTGTTGGTATAATTTTTTGTAGCTTAGTTTTAAGATTATAGTAGATTTCCGTCGTTCTTGTGCTTCTGTTCTTGCATCTATAAATACAGGTTGTGATACTATTCTATGCTTTAGATGTTCATTAGTACAATGTAGGATAAATCTCAAGTTCTTGTTCATATGAGCAATACTGGAGATGCAATGACATCAAACAGGATTTCTCTGTGTTCTAGAAGTGCAAGGTATTTATCGTTTTTGAATTTTTGTGTGTCCCTATTATAGTTTTGGAATTATGACTTGCCTTTTCTAAAAGGGTATTAGACAGGGGGCAGTGTGGGGTCGAAATTCAGCTATCTATGCCCCATTTTTTTAATAAAACTTTTCAATACATCTCAATGGAACTGTAGGCAATTGTCTGAGGTGATGGTTGAAGGAATTCCATGTCTGGAAAAACTTCCTTCAGACATTCAGGTACTTTAGTTGAATAGGCATTGGTCTCATGTAGATCAATCGCAACATAACTACTGAAATAGTCTACACTGACCATAAGATATTTACTATCAAGTTGGAAGAGATCAACTCCAACATGCTCCTAAGGGTGGGCATTTCATGCTGGAGGAAGAATTTTTTTCGGTTTAGACTTCTGTGATAGGTTACAAACTTCACAGTTTCTGATGAATAGCTCAATGGATTTGTTCATCCAAGCCAAAACAATTAGTGAATGAACTTTTTGTTGAGATGGACAGCATAAATATATTATGAAGTGCAGTTTAAATTTTTTTTCTGGATCTTACAGGGCAATCCTTTTTCATTTGACAACCTCAACCATAGTTAACTAGTTTCTGACTGGGCAGAATTCTACTGTTAATGATGGATTTTCACTCTGCATTGCTAGACAGCTTTTTTCTATAAATTTGTATGCTGATTTGAGCTCATTATCTAAGCACATTTTATCCTTTAGTTTTAGATATCTGTCAGTACTGATGCGGATGAACCTCATCAAAGTGAGCATACAGCAATAAATGTCTTCTTGTATCTTGTGGTTTTCATTCTTTATCTGAACATAAGAGAGAGTATTAGGCATATCTTTCCTGGGCGAAATCGGATGTTATAGTTACAAGGTCGTTTTGTAGGAGCATTCTCTGTAATAATAGAGATCGTTTTCTGGTAAGAAAATTTAGAAATATTTGCTGAGGGATGATCAGGAGTAAACAGACATATAGATATTGATGAAAATACCTTCAACCAAAAAGAATAGCATACAATTACTTTTCATTTTGTAAATATTTTTATTTCTTTGCTGTTTAAGAGCTTAGATGGAAAAAATGTAAGAATTATTATAAGCACAGTTTATTTTACAGTTTACAGCATTGAAACTCTTCCATAGCTGTTGGGGGCAACTTTTTATCTCTGTACGTGTTGCTGTTTGACCTTATAATGACAAATGAGTTCAAGGTCGTAAGAATATTTTCATTGTGTTGGTTAATTTGTTACCCATTGTAAAAGTTATCTTATATATAAGAAAAGTGAATGACAATAGTCTCTGCCTATAGAGTATGTTGAAGTAAAATTTTTGAGCTAAACTAAAAAAAATTCCTAAACTGATACCCATAAATGCAACGTAAATTTGAAACTTTATTCCAACGAGTTTCACATGTTTCGTTGTTACGGTGTTAGCTTCGATACTATCTTCCAAAGCTGCTGGGGGCTATTGCCTATTTCACGTGTTGCTGCTCACGTGTCAGGTAATGAAGACTAGGTCAGGGTTGTAAAACATATTTAATTTGTTAACTTCATGTGGACTTGCCCATTGTAAAAATTCTTTTATTTATAAAAAAAAAGTGAATTACTGTAGTATACCTAGAGGATCTGTTTGAGTAAAAACTTCTGAGCATATTATGAGTAAGAATCGCTTTATTTTTAGCATGTTTCCTTCTGGAGAGAAGAAATCCTAGGCTGATACCCTCTAATGCAACCTAATTAGAGATCTATATTCTTCCAAGGGTTATTCTTTATTATTACTTCAGTGGTTGACCATTTCTAAAGGAAATATATTAAATAAAAACAAATAAATATAGTGCCATTAGATTCCTTATTTAACGTTCTTTCTAAATGTCATGGCTTCTTTTCTGACGATGTACACTGCCCCATCCCTCCTGATGGTCCTAGAATGAGCCCTAGGATATATGAAAAATAAAGAGAAAAGAATAAAACTGACAATCTTTAAATGCAGATGCATCTAAGCATTTTATTTAAAGCCAGGTCACTACACTTGAAATAATTACAGCATAAGTAAAGCAACTATATCACACCTCTGTTTGAGTATCACCTCTGGTTGGTATAAGACCAAGTTCACGGGAAAGTAATTACTCATACATTTTAGTCTTGGCCTGTTATCTCTGTGCAGTTCCATCATAGTGCAGCTCTTCTATAATTATAATTTCTATAATTTCGATATTAAACAAAAAACAAAACTTGATTTTAAACGCTATCTTCGAAAAATTAGGTACAATGGTGCTGAATTTCCTAAGTCTCCTAGCCAGTGGAAAAAAGTGATCAATGTCGCGAAGTTTGATAGATCGCCTACGGCTGACCGAATCCCTAATGTATCATGGATCAATCATTATAGTAACATTTTCGATACATTGATATATGCGGTTCATTTTCGTTTTGCCAAGCTCTGTTCTAATCTGTTGCCTAACAAAATCATTCAAGGTCATGTACCTCCCGTTAGTGTTGACCGTGTCAAAAGAAGTGTAGAGAGACTTAAATCAAAATCTTATGATATAGACGGGATCAGTGCTTTTCACCTCAACACCGATTCGGAGGAATTAGTTTATCACTTGCAGTTACTTTTTCAGATGTGTTTATGCTCTTCTTTAGTCCCTGATTCTTTTTAGTTGGTAACATTACGTCAATTTTGAGACGCGGTAAGGACCCAACTAGTTGCGCTTCGTATAGGCCTATTACGGTTGCTTGTACTTTAAGTAAAGTATTTGAATATGTTTTGCTCCCTGATCTCCTGTCTAATGTAGATTATATGTCTAATCAGTTTGGCTTTAAGCCGTTTATAGGATGCCAACATGCTCATCGTGCTATAGTTTCGCTATTACTTGAAGCGCATAAAAATGGTTTTGAGGTTCATTTTTGTGCACTCGATGTTTCAAAAGCTTTTGATTCAATTTGTCATAGCCAACTTTGGTATTCTTTAATCCAACTTGGTGCAAATGTGTCTATTATATCAACTCTTCGTTTTTGGTATGCTAATTCATATGTTCTACTCAAGTCAGGTGACACCTACGTTGGTAATATCCCCATCCGTTCTGGTCTTAGGGAAGGAGGAGTCTTATCCCCTTATCTTTTTAATGCTTGTCTTTATTCTGTTTTGCCACGTATTAATCCATCATGTTTTTTAGGCCTAACTAATCTTTCGTACATTGCATATGCAGATGATTTACTTTTGATCAGCCGCACTAAATCTAGCCTAATTAAGTCGACCCAGCTTGTTTCTAAGTCTTTTGAGGAAATCGGCCTCAAACTTAATACTGAAAAATGTGAATATTTAGTTTTTAATGCTAAGCATCAAAGTAGTGATCTTGATTGTGGTTATTTTTCAGTTAAGCTCGTTTCTTCGATTCGGTGGCTTGGTATTAATATTTGTTCATCTTTATCAGCTTTTCGATCCTGTGGGCTAAATGATATTAAAAGTAAACTTAAAAAAGGGTACGCGAAAATTGTCCCGAACCGAGGCAGATTTTCACGAAAGGCTTTATCCAGACTTTAATCTACATATTGCGATCATTCTATATTGTTTCTTTCCGGTTTGCGCCCATTGTTTAATAATCAAGATTTGCAGGGCATAAGAGTTATGTATTTTCGTTATTGTAAATATTTATTGTATCTGCCGCGTTCTTATAGAAATCAGAAGATTATCAGAAAGTTTTGTGCCACTGATATTATTTTCGTTTATAAAAAACTATATGCTAGATTAGGTGCTGAGGCCTGTCAACGCTTGGGCCCTTACCACCCTTTTATTAGACTGTATTAATTGTATTGTTTGTGTTATTTCGTTTTTCTTTCCTTAATGTTTTTACTCCGCTTAATTTGTCAAAACAAGCGGGTAACAAATAAATTATTATTATTATTATTACCACTGATTTCATATTTTCAAATTATTTTTCCTAACTCTGGTCTTACCCTCCTATGATAACTCAACCAATTAAGACATTTGCGACTACGACATAAGTAAAGCAACTATATCAGAAATAAGTAAGTTAATGCAGCACAATGATGAAAAGCACTCCATTCAAAGGAGCCAGGACATTACATATTTCTTCTTTTGAAAAGGGAAGTCACGAGTTAAGTCTTGATGGTGGTTTAATTTGTCTGCTACCTCTGGTTGTAATTTCCCTGTATCAATAATTGCTGTTGTCTCTTTTCTAGAATGTGTAATCCTGTGAGGCTGAGAATTATTGTTATTGGGATTTTGGTTGCCATATTTTCTTTGACTGGAGGTAATGGGGAATTGTTTGTATGGCTTTTATAGTTTGATGGATTCTTACCCACTTCCTTCTGATGCAATTTTTTTTTTTTGGGGGGGGGGGAGAAGGGGGACATTAATATTGTCTTCTGCGGAGAGTCTCAATTCTTTTTGGTTCTACCTCTGCTGTTTGTCATTTGGAGTCTCAACTATGCAATTTGTCAGTGATGCTGGCTTTCTGCCAAGTACAATCTGTTTCAGGAATTCTAATAGACTGCCCCTGTTGGTATAATTTTTGTAGCTTAGTTTAAGATTATAGTAGATTTCCGTCGTTCTTGTGCTTCTGTTCTTGCATCTATAAATACAGGTTGTGATACTATTCTATGCTTTAGATGTTCATTAGTACAATGTAGGATAAATCTCAAGTTCTTGTTCATATGAGCAATACTGGAGATGCAATGACATCAAACAGGATTTCTCTGTGTTCTAGAAGTGCAAGGTATTTATCGTTTTTGAATTTTTGTGTGTCCCTATTATAGTTTTGGAATTATGACTTGCCTTTTCTAAAAGGGTATTAGACAGGGGGCAGTGTGGGGTCGAAATTCACCTATCTATGCCCCATTTTTTTAATAAAACTTTTCAATACATCTCAATGGAACTGTAGGCAATTGTCTGAGGTGATGGTTGAAGGAATTCCATGTCTGGAAAAACTTCCTTCAGACATTCAGGTACTTTAGTTGAATAGGCATTGGTCTCATGTAGATCAATCGCAACATAACTACTGAAATAGTCTACACTGACCATAAGATATTTACTATCAAGTTGGAAGAGATCAACTCCAACATGCTCCTAAGGGTGGGCATTTCATGCTGGAGGAAGAATTTTTTCGGTTTAGACTTCTGTGATAGGTTACAAACTTCACAGTTTCTGATGAATAGCTCAATGGATTTGTTCATCCAAGCCAAAACAATTAGTGAATGAACTTTTTGTTGAGATGGACAGCATAAAGATATTATGAAGTGCAATTTAAATTTTTTTTCTGGATCTTACAGGGCAATCCTTTTTCATTTGACAACCTCAACCATAGTTAACTAGTTTCTGACTGGGCAGAATTCTACTGTTAATGATGGATTTTCACTCTGCATTGCTAGACAGCTTTTTTCTATAAATTAGTATGCTGATTTGAGCTCATTATCTAAGCACATTTTATCCTTTAGTTTTAGATATCTGTCAGTACTGATGCGGATGAACCTCATCAAAGTGAGCATACAGCAATAAATGTCTTCTTGTATCTTGTGGTTTTCATTCTTTATCTGAACATAAGAGAGAGTATTAGGCATATCTTTCCTGGGCGAAATCGGATGTTATAGTTACAAGGTCGTTTTGTAGGAGCATTCTCTGTAATAATAGAGATCGTTTTCTGGTAAGAAAATTTAGAAATATTTGCTGAGGGATGATCAGGAGTAAACAGACATATAGATATTGATGAAAATACCTTCAACCAAAAAGAATAGCATACAATTACTTTTCATTTTGTAAATATTTTTACTTCTTTGCTGTTTAAGAGCTTAGATGGAAAAAATGTAAGAATTATTATAAGCACAGTTTATTTTACAGTTTACAGCATTGAAACTCTTCCATAGCTGTTGGGGGCAACTTTTTATCTCTGTACGTGTTGCTGTTTGACCTTATAATGACAAATGAGTTCAAGGTCGTAAGAATATTTTCATTGTGTTGGTTAATTTGTTACCCATTGTAAAAGTTATCTTATATATAAGAAAAGTGAATGACAATAGTCTCTGCCTATAGAGTATGTTGAAGTAAAATTTTTGAGCTAAACTAAAAAAAATTCCTAAACTGATACCCATAAATGCAACGTAAATTTGAAACTTTATTCCAACGAGTTTCACATGTTTCGTTGTTACGGTGTTAGCTTCGATACTATCTTCCAAAGCTGCTGGGGGCTATTGCCTATTTCACGTGTTGCTGCTCACGTGTCAGGTAATGAAGACTAGGTCAGGGTTGTAAAACATATTTAATTTGTTAACTTCATGTGGACTTGCCCATTGTAAAAATTCTTTTATTTATAAAAAAAAAAGTGAATTACTGTAGTATACCTAGAGGATCTGTTTGAGTAAAAACTTCTGAGCATATTATGAGTAAGAATCGCTTTATTTTTAGCATGTTTCCTTCTGGAGAGAAGAAATCCTAGGCTGATACCCTCTAATGCAACCTAATTAGAGATCTATATTCTTCCAAGGGTTATTCTTTATTATTACTTCAGTGGTTGACCATTTCTAAAGGAAATATATTAAATAAAAACAAATAAATATAGTGCCATTAGATTCCTTATTTAACGTTCTTTCTAAATGTCATGGCTTCTTTTCTGACGATGTACACTGCCCCATCCCTCCTGATGGTCCTAGAATGAGCCCTAGGATATATGAAAAATAAAGAGAAAAGAATAAAACTGACAATCTTTAAATGCAGATGCATCTAAGCATTTTATTTAAAGCCAGGTCACAACACTTGAAATAATTACAGCATAAGTAAAGCAACTATATCACACCTCTGTTTGAGTAACACCTCTGGTTGGTATAAGACCAAGTTCACGGGAAAGTAATTACTCATACATTTTAGTCTTGGCCTGTTATCTCTGTGCAGTTCCATCATAGTGCAGCTCTTCTATAATTATAATTTCTATAATTTCGATATTAAACAAAAAACAAAACTTGATTTTAAACGCTATCTTCGAAAAATTAGGTACAATGGTGCTGAATTTCCTAAGTCTCCTAGCCAGTGGAAAAAAGTGATCAATGTCGCGAAGTTTGATAGATCGCCTACGGCTGACCGAATCCCTAATGTATCATGGATCAATCATTATAGTAACATTTTCGATACAGTGATATATGCGGTTCATTTTCGTTTTGCCAAGCTCTGTTCTAATCTGTTGCCTAACAAAATCATTCAAGGTCATGTACCTCCCGTTAGTGTTGACCGTGTCAAAAGAAGTGTAGAGAGACTTAAATCAAAATCTTATGATATAGACGGGATCAGTGCTTTTCACCTCAACACCGATTCGGAGGAATTAGTTTATCACTTGCAGTTACTTTTTCAGATGTGTTTATGTTCTTCTTTAGTCCCTGATTCTTTTTTAGTTGGTAACATTACGTCAATTTTGAGACGCGGTAAGGACCCAACTAGTTGCGCTTCGTATAGGCCTATTACGGTTGCTTGTACTTTAAGTAAAGTATTTGAATATGTTTTGCTCCCTGATCTCCTGTCTAATGTAGATTATATGTCTAATCAGTTTGGCTTTAAGCCGTTTATAGGATGCCAACATGCTCATCGTGCTATAGTTTCGCTATTACTTGAAGCGCATAAAAATGGTTTTGAGGTTCATTTTTGTGCACTCGATGTTTCAAAAGCTTTTGATTCAATTTGTCATAGCCAACTTTGGTATTCTTTAATCCAACTTGGTGCAAATGTGTCTATTATATCAACTCTTCGTTTTTGGTATGCTAATTCATATGTTCGACTCAAGTCAGGTGACACCTACGTTGGTAATATCCCCATCCGTTCTGGTCTTAGGCAAGGAGGAGTCTTATCCCCTTATCTTTTTAATGCTTGTCTTTATTCTGTTTTGCCACGTATTAATCCATCATGTTTTTTTAGGCCTAACTAATCTTTCGTACATTGCATATGCAGATGATTTACTTTTGATCAGCCGCACTAAATCTAGCCTAATTAAGTCGACCCAGCTTGTTTCTAAGTCTTTTGAGGAAATCGGCCTCAAACTTAATACTGAAAAATGTGAATATTTAGTTTTTAATGCTAAGCATCAAAGTAGTGATCTTGATTGTGGTTATTTTTCAGTTAAGCTCGTTTCTTCGATTCGGTGGCTTGGTATTAATATTTGTTCATCTTTATCAGCTTTTCGATCCTGTGGGCTAAATGATATTAAAAGTAAACTTAAAAAAGGGTACGCGAAAATTGTCCCGAACCGAGGCAGATTTTCACGAAAGGCTTTATCCAGACTTTAATCTACATATTGCGATCATTCTATATTGTTTCTTTCCGGTTTGCGCCCATTGTTTAATAATCAAGATTTGCAGGGCATAAGAGTTATGTATTTTCGTTATTGTAAATATTTATTGTATCTGCCGCGTTCTTATAGAAATCAGAAGATTATCAGAAAGTTTTGTGCCACTGATATTATTTTCGTTTATAAAAAACTATATGCTAGATTAGGTGCTGAGGCCTGTCAACGCTTGGGCCCTTACCACCCTTTTATTAGACTGTATTAATTGTATTGTTTGTGTTATTTCGTTTTTCTTTCCTTAATGTTTTTACTCCGCTTAATTTGTCAAAACAAGCGGGTAACAAATAAATTATTATTATTATTATTATTACCACTGATTTCATATTTTCAAATTATTTTTCCTAACTCTGGTCTTACCCTCCTATGATAACTCAACCAATTAAGACATTTGCGACTCCGACATAAGTAAAGCAACTATATCAGAAATAAGTAAGTTAATGCAGCACAATGATGAAAAGCACTCCATTCAAAGGAGCCAGGACATTACATATTTCTTCTTTTGAAAAGGGAAGTCACGAGTTAAGTCTTGATGGTGGTTTAATTTGTCTGCTACCTCTGGTTGTAATTTCCCTGTATCAATAATTGCTGTTGTCTCTTTTCTAGAATGTGTAATCCTGTGAGGCTGAGAATTATTGTTATTGGGATTTTGGTTGCAATATTTTCTTTGACTGGAGGTAATGGGGAATTGTTTGTATGGCTTTTATAGTTTGATGGATTCTTACCCACTTCCTTCTGATGCAATTTTTTTTTTGGGGGGGGGAGAAGAGGGACATTAATATTGTCTTCTGCGGAGAGTCTCAATTCTTTTTGGTTCTACCTCTGCTGTTTGTCATTTGGAGTCTCAACTATGCAATTTGTCAGTGATTCTGGCTTTCTGCCAAGTACAATCTGTTTCAGGAATTCTAATAGACTGCCCTGTTGGTATAATTTTTTGTAGCTTAGTTTTAAGATTATAGTAGATTTCCGTCGTTCTTGTGCTTCTGTTCTTGCATCTATAAATACAGGTTGTGATACTATTCTATGCTTTAGATGTTCATTAGTACAATGTAGGATAAATCTCAAGTTCTTGTTCATATGAGCAATACTGGAGATGCAATGACATCAAACAGGATTTCTCTGTGTTCTAGAAGTGCAAGGTATTTATCGTTTTTGAATTTTTGTGTGTCCCTATTATAGTTTTGGAATTATGACTTGCCTTTTCTAAAAGGGTATTAGACAGGGGGCAGTGTGGGGTCGAAATTCAGCTATCTATGCCCCATTTTTTTAATAAAACTTTTCAATACATCTCAATGGAACTGTAGGCAATTGTCTGAGGTGATGGTTGAAGGAATTCCATGTCTGGAAAAACTTCCTTCAGACATTCAGGTACTTTAGTTGAATAGGCGTTGGTCTCATGTAGATCAATCGCAACATAACTCCTGAAATAGTCTACACTGACCATAAGATATTTACTATCAAGTTGGAAGAGATCAACTCCAACATGCTCCTAAGGGTGGGCATTTCATGCTGGAGGAAGAATTTTTTTCGGTTTAGACTTCTGTGATAGGTTACAAACTTCACAGTTTCTGATGAATAGCTCAATGGATTTGTTCATCCAAGCCAAAACAATTAGTGAATGAACTTTTTGTTGAGATGGACAGCATAAATATATTATGAAGTGCAGTTTAAATTTTTTTTCTGGATCTTACAGGGCAATCCTTTTTCATTTGACAACCTCAACCATAGTTAACTAGTTTCTGACTGGGCAGAATTCTACTGTTAATGATGGATTTTCACTCTGCATTGCTAGACAGCTTTTTTCTATAAATTAGTATGCTGATTTGAGCTCATTATCTAAGCACATTTTATCCTTTAGTTTTAGATATCTGTCAGTACTGATGCGGATGAACCTCATCAAAGTGAGCATACAGCAATAAATGTCTTCTTGTATCTTGTGGTTTTCATTCTTTATCTGAACATAAGAGAGAGTATTAGGCATATCTTTCCTGGGCGAAATCGGATGTTATAGTTACAAGGTCGTTTTGTAGGAGCATTCTCTGTAATAATAGAGATCGTTTTCTGGTAAGAAAATTTAGAAATATTTGCTGAGGGATGATCAGGAGTAAACAGACATATAGATATTGATGAAAATACCTTCAACCAAAAGGAATAGCATACAATTACTTTTCATTTTGTAAATATTTTTACTTCTTTGCTGTTTAAGAGCTTAGATGGAAAAAATGTAAGAATTATTATAAGCACAGTTTATTTAATACAAGCTGTTGGGGTGGCGCTTCGCGCCACCCCAACACCTAGTTGGTGGGGCGCTTCGCCCCCCCCCAAGCTCCCCCGCGCGCGTAAGTCGTTACGCGCCATATTAGTTACGCGCCATTGTAGTTGTGTCCCTATGTCCAACCTGTGAATATAGATAGATATATATATATATATATTTTAACTACGTAAAACTTGCGAATATACAACATTCTTCGCTGTCCCATTGTCTGTGCATATAAATAGATTGTCTGGTTTATCGACTCTTGAACATGCAAAATATAATAGTCCATGGGAAAACAATCCGTATTCAGATCTATACCTCATGATTCTAATGATTGCCCTTGAGCTTTGTTGATGGTGATTGCTAATCGACGATTCCCCGTGTCGCCGTAGTTACTTATATATCCCCCTGTGCCCCCCGGCGTCCCCGTTGTAGTTGTGTCCCTGTGTCCCGGTCGTCATTTATATTCCCTGTGTCCCGGTCGTCATTTGTGTCCCGGTGTCCCAGTCTGTGATTTCTCTTTGAGGGTCTGGGGCGTCATTTATATTCCTCGTGTCCCGGTCGTCATTTGTGTCCCGGTGTCCCGGTCTGTATATACATTCGTTTTTGAATTGGTCTTTTTTTTAGGTTTTAGTTTTTTACCTTTTTTTAGTTTTTTTAGTTATACCTCATGTTTCTAATGATTGCCCTTGAGCTTTGTTGATGGTGATTGCAAATACTAATCAAATTGGGAATTGATTACGACCGGGACACAGGGAGTATAAATGACGACATGAGTGAAGACGACATAAAAACGACGACATACAATATAAACGACGACATATAAATGAAGGACATAAGTAAAAAAAAAAAAACTAAAAAAACTAAAAAAAAGGTAAAAACTATAAAAAAACTAAAAAGAAAAAAGGGGAAAAACAAAAAAAAATTATTTCATCATTTACCGATTCAAA
>NW_027065209.1:0-22763 GCF_032884065.1 Artemia franciscana
AATCTATTTATTGAATAATGAAAAAGTCTTTTTTAAAATGACGTCTTGCATATGACTCATAGAAATAATAGATAGACTAGCTAGAATTAAACTTTCACTGTTCTATCTACTATTGATTCTAAATGGTCTAGAATCAATAGATTAGAATTCTAGAACCATATGCAAGACGTCACATACGAACTAGTGCTATTCTATTGATTCTATTAGAATCAAACAGAAAGTTTGATTCTAGATTCAAATAGATTTGAATCTATTTATTGAATAGTGAAAAGTTTTTTTCTAAAATGAAGTCTTGCATATGACTCATAGAAATAGTAGATAGACTAGCTAGAATCAATAGATTAGAATTCTAGAACCATATGCAAGACGTCACATACGAACTAGTGCTATTCTATTGATTCTATTAGAATCAAACAGAAAGTTTGATTCTAGATTCAAATAGATTTGAATCTATTTATTGAATAGTGAAAAAGTCTTTTCTAAAATGATGTCTTGCATATGACTCATAGAAATAGTAGATAGACTAGTTAGAATCAAACTTTCACTGTTCTATCTACTATTGATTCTAGCTGGTCTAGAATCAATAGATTAGAATTCTAGAACCATATGCAAGACGTCACATACGAACTAGTGCTATTCTATTGATTCTATTAGAATCAAACAGAAAGTTTTATTCTAGATTCAAATAGATTTGAATCTATTTATTGAATAGTGAAAAAGTCTTTTCTAAAAGACGTCTTGCATATGACTCATAGAAATAGTAGATAGACTAGCTAGAATCAATAGATTAGAATTCTAGAACCATATGCAAGACGTCACATACGAACTAGTGGTATTTCTATTGATTCTATTAGAATCAAACAGAAAGTTTGATTCTAGATTCAAATAGTTTTGAATCTATTTATTGAATAGTGAAAAAGTCTTTTCTAAAATGACGTCTTGCATATGACTCATAGAAATAGTAGATAGACTAGCTAGAATCAAACTTTCACTGTTCTATCTACTATTGATTCTAGCTGGTCTAGAATCAATAGATTAGAATTCTAGAACCATATGCAAGACGTCACATACGAACTAGTGCTATTCTATTGATTCTATTAGAATCAAACAGAAGTTTGATTCTAGATTCAAATAGATTTGAATCTATTTATTGAATAGTGAAAAGTCTTTTCTAAAATGACGTCTTGCATATGACTCATAGAAATAGTAGATAGACTAGCTATAATCAATAGATTAGAATTCTAGAACCATATGTAAGACGTCACACACGAACTAGTGCTATTCTATTGATTGTATTATAATCAAACAGAAAGTTTGATTCTAGATTCAAATAGATTTGAATCTATTTATTGAATAGTGAAAAAGTCTTTTCTAAAATGACGTCTTGCATATGACTCATAGAAATAGTAGATAGACTAGCTAGAATCAAACTTTCACTGTTCTATCTATTATTGATTCTAGCTGGTCTAGAATCAATAGATTAGAATTCTAGAACCATATGCAAGACGTCACATACGCACTAGTGCTATTCTATTGATTCTGTTAGAATCAAACAGAAAGTTTGATTCTAGATTCAAATAGATTTGAATCTATTTATTGAATAGTGAAAAAGTCTTTTCTAAAATGACGTCTTGCATATGACTCATAGAAATAGTAGATAGACTAGCTAGAATCAATAGATTAGAATTCTGGAACCATATGCAAGACGTCACATACGAACTAGTGCTTTTCTATTGATTCTATTAGAATCAAACAGAAAGTTTGATTCTAGATTCAAAAAGATTTGAATCTATTTATTGAATAGTGAAAAAGTCTTTTCTAAAATGACGTCTTGCATATGACTCATAGAAATAATAAGATAGACTAGCTAGAATTAAACTTTCACTGTACTATCTACTATTGATTCTAAATGGTCTAGAATCAATAGATTAGAATTCTAGAACCATATGCAAGACGTCACATACGAACTAGTGCTATTCTATTGATTCTATTAGAATCAAACAGAAAGTTTGATTCTAGATTCAAATAGATTTGAATCTATTATTGAATAGTGAAAAAGTCTTTTCTAAAATGACGTCTTGCATATGACTCATAGAAATAGTAAATAGACTAGCTAGAATCAATAGATTAGAATTCTAGAACCATATGCAAGACGTCACATACGAACTAGTGCTATTCTATTGATTCTATTAGAATCAAACAGAAAGTTTGATTCTAGATTCAAATAGATTTGAATCTATTTATTGAATAGTGAAAAAGTTTTTTTCTAAAATGATGTCTTGCATATGACTCATAGAAATAGTAGATAGACTAGCTAGAATCAAACTTTCACTGTTCTATCTACTATTGATTCTAGCTGGTCTAGAATCAATAGATTAGAATTCTAGAACCATATGCAAGACGTCACATACGAACTAGTGCTATTCTATTGATTCTATTAGAATCAAACAGAAAGTTTGATTCTAGATTCAAATAGATTTGAATCTATTTATTGAATAGTGAAAAAGTCTTTTCTAAAATGACGTCTTGCATATGACTCATAGAAATAGTAGATAGACTAGCTAGAATCAATAGATTAGAATTCTAGAACCATATGCAAGACGTCACATACGAACTAGTGCTATTCTATTGATTCTATTAGAATCAACAGAAAGTTTGATTCTAGATTCAAATAGATTTGAATCTATTTATTGAATAGTGAAAAAGTCTTTTCTAAAATGACGTCTTGCATATGACTCATAGAAATAGTAGATAGACTAGCTAGAATCAAACTTTCACTGTTCTATCGACTATTGATTCTAGCTGGTCTAGAATCAATAGATTAGAATTCTAGAACCATATGGCAAGACGTCACATACGAACTAGTGCTATTCTATTGATTCTATTAGAACCAAACAGAAAGTTTGATTCTAGATTCAAATAGATTTGAATCTATTTATTGAATAGTGAAAAAGTCTTTTCTAAAATGACGTCTTGCATATGACTCATAGAAATAGTAGATAGACTAGCTAGAATCAATAGATTAGAATTCTAGAACCATATAAAAGACGTCACATACGAACTAGTGCTATTCTATTGATTCTATTAGAATCAAACAGAAAGTTTGATTCTAGATTCAAATAGATTTAAATCTATTTATTGAATAGTGAAAAAGTCTTTCTAAAATGACGTCTTGCATATGACTCATAGAAATAGTAGATAGACTGGCTAGAATCAATAGATTAGAATTCTAGAACCATATGCAAGACGTCACATACGAACTAGTGCTATTCTATTGATTCTTTTAGAATCAAACAGAAAGTTTGATTCTAGATTCAAATAGATTTGAATCTATTTATTGAATAGTGAAAAAGTCTTTTCTAAAATGACGTCTTGCATATGACTCATAGAAATAGTGGATAGACTAGCTAGAATCAAACTTTCACTGTTCTATCTACTATTGATTCTAGCTGGTCTAGAATCAATAGATTAGAATTCTAGAACCATATGCAAGACGTCACATACGAACTAGTGCTATTCTATTGATTCTATTAGAACCAAACAGAAAGTTTGATTCTAGATTCAAATAGATTTGAATCTATTTATTGAATAGTGAAAAAGTCTTTTCTAAAATGACGTCTTGCATATGACTCATAGAAATAGTAGATAGACTAGCTAGAATCAATAGATTAGAATTCTAGAACCATATGCAAGACATCACATACGAACTAGTGCTATTCTATTGATTCTATTAGAATCAAACAGAAAGTTTGATTCTAGATTCAAATAGATTTGAATCTATTTATTGAATAGTGAAAAAGTCTTTTCTAAAATGACGTCTTGCATATGACTCATAGAAATAGTAGATAGAGAAGCTAGAATCAATAGATTAGAATTCTAGAACCATATGCAAGACGTCACATATGAACTAGTGCTATTCTATTGATTCTATTAGAATCAAACAGAAAGTTTGATTCTAGATTCAAATAGATTTGAATCTATTTATTGAATAGTGAAAAAGTCTTTTCTAAAATGACGTCTTGCATATGACTCATAGAAATAGTAGATAGACTAGCTAGAATCAAACTTTCACTGTTCTATCTACTATTGATTCTAGCTGGTCTAGAATCAATAGATTAGAATTCTAGAACCATATGCAAGACGTCACATACGAACTAGTGCTATTCTATTGATTCTATTAGAACCAAACAGAAAGTTTGATTCTACATTCAAATAGATTTGAATCTATTTATTGAATAGTGAAAAAGTCTTTTCTAAAATGACGTCTTGCATATGACTCATAGAAATAGTAGATAGACTAGCTAAAATCAATAGATTAGAATTCTAGAATTCTAGAATTCTAGAACCATATGCAAGACGTCACATACGAACTAGTGCTATTCTATTGATTCTATTAGAACCAAACAGAAAGTTTGATTCTAGATTCAAATAGATTTGAATCTATTTATTGAATAGTGAAAAAGTCTTTTCTAAAATGACGTCTTGCATATGACTCATAGAAATAGTAGATAGACTAGCTAGAATCAATAGATTAGAATTCTAGAACCATATGCAAGACATCACATACGAACTAGTGCTATTCTATTGATTCTATTAGAATCAAACAGAAAGTTTGATTCTAGATTCAAATAGATTTGAATCTATTTATTGAATAGTGAAAAAGTCTTTTCTAAAATGACGTCTTGCATATGACTCATAGAAATAGTAGATAGAGAAGCTAGAATCAATAGATTAGAATTCTAGAACCATATGCAAGACGTCACATATGAACTAGTGCTATTCTATTGATTCTATTAGAATCAAACAGAAAGTTTGATTCTAGATTCAAATAGATTTGAATCTATTTATTGAATAGTGAAAAAGTCTTTTCTAAAATGACGTCTTGCATATGACTCATAGAAATAGTAGATAGACTAGCTAGAATCAAACTTTCACTGTTCTATCTACTATTGATTCTAGCTGGTCTAGAATCAATAGATTAGAATTCTAGAACCATATGCAAGACGTCACATACGAACTAGTGCTATTCTATTGATTCTATTAGAACCAAACAGAAAGTTTGATTCTACATTCAAATAGATTTGAATCTATTTATTGAATAGTGAAAAAGTCTTTTCTAAAATGACGTCTTGCATATGACTCATAGAAATAGTAGATAGACTAGCTAAAATCAATAGATTAGAATTCTAGAACCATATGCAAGACGTCACATACGAACTAGTGCTATTCTATTGATTGTATTATAATCAAACAGAAAGTTTGATTCTAGATTCAAATAGATTTGAATCTATTTATTGAATAGTGAAAAAGTCTTTTCTAAAATGACGTCTTGCATATGACTCATAGAAATAGTAGATAGACTAGCTAGAATCAAACTTTCACTGTTCTATCTACTATTGATTCTAGCTGGTCTAGAATCAATAGATTAGAATTCTAGAACCATATGCAAGACGTCACATACGAACTAGTAATATTCTATTGATTCTATTAGAATCAAACAGAAAGTTTGATTCTAGATTCAAATAGATTTGAATCTATTTATTGAATAGTGAAAAAGTCTTTTCTAAAATGACGTCTTGCATATGACTCATAGAAATAGTAGATAGACTAGCTAGAATCAATAGATTAGAATTCTAGAACCATATGCAAGACGTCACATACGAACTAGTGCTATTCTATTGATTCTATTAGAATCAAACAGAAAGTTTGATTCTAGATTCAAATAGATTTGAATCTATTTATTGAATAGTGAAAAAGTCTTTTCTAAAATGACGTCTTGCATATGACTCATAGAAATAGTAGATAGACTAGCTAGAATCTAACTTTCACTGTTCTATCTAATATTGATTCTAGCTGGTCTAGAATCAATAGATTAGAATTCTAGAACCATATGCAAGACGTCACATACGAACTAGTGCTATTCTATTGATTCTATTAGAATCAAACAGAAACTTTGATTCTAGATTCAAATAGATTTGAATCTATTTATTGAATAGTGAAAAAGTCTTTTCTAAAATGACGTCTTGCATATGACTCATAGAAATAGTAGATAGACTAGCTAGAATCAATAGATTAGAATTCTAGAACCATATGCAAGACGTCACATACGAACTAGTGCTATTCTATTGATTCTATTAGAATCAAACAGAAAGTTTGATTCTAGATTCAAATAGATTTGAATCTATTTATTGAATAGTGAAAAAGCCTTTTCTAAAATGACGTCTTGTATATGACTCATTGAAATAGTAGATAGACTAGCTAGAATCAATAGATTAGAATTCTAGAACCATATGCAAGACGTCACATACGAACTAGTGCTATTCTATTGATTCTATTAGAATCAAACAGAAAGTTTGATTCAAGATTCAAATAGATTTGAATCTATTTATTGAATAGTGAAAAAGTCTTTTCTAAAATGACGTCTTGCATATGACTCACAGAAATAGTAGATAGACTAGCTAGAATCAATAGATTAGAATTCTAGAACCATATGCAAGACGTCACCTACGAACTAGTGCTATTCTATTGATTCTATTAGAATCAAACAGAAAGTTTGATTCTAGATTCAAATAGATTTGAATCTATTTATTGAATAGTGAAAAAGTCTTTTCTAAAATGACGTCTTGCATATGACTCATAGAAATAGTAGATAGACTAGCTAGAATCAAACTTTCACTGTTCTATCTACTATTGATTCTAGCTGGTCTAGAATCAATAGATTAGAATTCTAGAACCATAAGCAAGACGTCACATACGAACTAGTGCTATTCTATTGATTCTATTAGAATCAAACAGAAAGTTTGATTCTAGATTCAAATAGATTTGAATCTATTTATTGAATAGTGAAAAAGTCTTTTCTAAAATGACGTCTTGCATATGACTCATAGAAATAGTAGATAGACTAGCTAGAATCAATAGATTAGAATTCTAGAACCATATGCAAGACGTCACATACGAACTAGTGCTATTCTATAGATTCTATTAGAATCAAACAGAAAGTTTGATTCTAGATTCAAATAGATTTGAATCTATTTATTGAATAGTGAAAAAGTCTTTTCTAAAATGACGTCTTGCATATGACTCATAGAAATAGTAGATAGACTAGCTAGAATCAAACTTTCACTGTTCTATCTACTATTGATTCTAGCTGGTCTAGAATCAATAGATTAGAATTCTAGAACCATATGCAAGACGTCAAATACGAACTAGTGCTATTCTATTGATTCTATTAGAATCAAACAGAAAGTTTGATTCTAGATTCAAATAGATTTGAATCTATTTTTTGAATAGTGAAAAAGTCTTTTCTAAAATGACGTCTTGCATATGACTCATAGAAATAGTAGATAGACTAGCTAGAATCAAACTTTCACTGTTCTATCTACTATTGATTCTAGCTGGTCTAGAATCAATAGATTAGAATTCTAGAACCATATGCAAGACGTCACATACGAACTAGTGCTATTCTATTGATTCTATTAGAACCAAACAGAAAGTTTGATTCTAGATTCAAATAGATTTGAATCTATTTATTGAATAGTGAAAAAGTCTTTTCTAAAATGACGTCTTGCATATGACTCATAGAAATAGTAGATAGACTAGCTAGAATCAATAGATTAGAATTCTAGAACCATATAAAAGACGTCACATACGAACTAGTGCTATTCTATTGATTCTATTAGAATCAAACAGAAAGTTTGATTCTAGATTCAAATAGATTTGAATCTATTTATTGAATAGTGAAAAAGTCTTTTCTAAAATGACGTCTTGCATATGACTCATAGAAATAGTAGATAGACTGGCTAGAATCAATAGATTAGAATTCTAGAACCATATGCAAGACGTCACATACGAACTAGTGCTATTCTATTGATTCTATTAGAATCAAACAGAAAGTTTGATTCTAGATTCAAATAGATTTGAATCTATTTATTGAATAGTGAAAAAGTCTTTTCTAAAATGACGTCTTGCATATGACTCATAGAAATAGTAGATAGACTAGCTAGAATCAAACTTTCACTGTTCTATCTACTATTGATTCTAGCTGGTCTAGAATCAATAGATTAGAATTCTAGAACCATATGCAAGACGTCACATACGAACTAGTGCTATTCTATTGATTCTATTAGAACCAAACAGAAAGTTTGATTCTAGATTCAAATAGATTTGAATCTATTTATTGAATAGTGAAAAGTCTTTTCTAAAATGACGTCTTGCATATGACTCATAGAAATAGTAGATAGACTAGCTAGAATCAATAGATTAGAATTCTAGAACCATATGCAAGACGTCACATACGAACTAGTGCTATTCTATTGATTCTATTAGAATCAAACAGAAAGTTTGATTCTAGATTCAAATAGATTTGAATCTATTTATTGAATAGTGAAAAAGTCTTTTCTAAAATGACGTCTTGCATATGACTCATAGAAATAGTAGATAGAGAAGCTAGAATCAATAGATTAGAATTCTAGAACCATATGCAAGACGTCACATATGAACTAGTGCTATTCTATTGATTCTATTAGAATCAAACAGAAAGTTTGATTCTAGATTCAAATAGATTTGAATCTATTTATTGAATAGTGAAAAAGTCTTTTCTAAAATGACGTCTTGCATATGACTCATAGAAATAGTAGATAGACTAGCTAGAATCAAACTTTCACTGTTCTATCTACTATTGATTCTAGCTGGTCTAGAATCAATAGATTAGAATTCTAGAACCATATGCAAGACGTCACATACGAACTAGTGCTATTCTATTGATTCTATTAGAACCAAACAGAAAGTTTGATTCTAGATTCAAATAGATTTGAATCTATTTATTGAATAGTGAAAAAGTCTTTTCTAAAATGACGTCTTGCATATGACTCATATAAATAGTAGATAGACTAGCTAGAATCAATAGATTAGAATTCTAGAACCATATGCAAGACGTCACATACGAACTAGTGCTATTCTATTGATTCTATTAGAATCAAACAGAAAGTTTGATTCTATATTCAAATAGATTTGAATCTATTTATTGAATAGTGAAAAAGTCTTTTCTAAAATGACGTCTTGCATATGACTCATAGAAATAGTAGATAGACTAGCTAGAATCAAACTTTCACTGTTCTATCTACTATTGATTCTAGCTGGTCTAGAATCAATAGATTAGAATTCTAGAACCATATGCAAGACGTCACATACGAACTAGTGCTATTCTATTGATTCTATTAGAATCAAACAGAAAGTTTGATTCTAGATTCAAATAGATTTGAATCTATTTATTGAATAGTGAAAAAGTCTTTTCTAAAATGACGTCTTGCATATGACTCATAGAAATAGTAGATAGACTAGCTAGAATCAATAGATTAGAATTCTAGAACCATATGCAAGACGTCACATACGAACTAGTGCTATTCTATTGATTCTATTAGAATCAAACAGAAAGTTTGATTCTAGATTCAAATAGATTTGAATCTATTTATTGAATAGTGAAAAAGTCTTTTCTAAAATGACGTCTTGCATATGACTCATAGAAATAGTAGATAGACTAGCTAGAATCTAACTTTCACTGTTCTATCTACTATTGATTCTAGCTGGTCTAGAATCAATAGATTAGAATTCTAGAACCATATGCAAGACGTCACATACGAACTAGTGCTATTCTATTGATTCTATTAGAATCAAACAGAAAGTTTGATTCTAGATTCAAATAGATTTGAATCTATTTATCTAATAGTGAAAAAGTCTTTTCTAAAATGACGTCTTGCATATGACTCATAGAAATAGTAGATAGACTAGCTAGAATCTAACTTTCACTGTTCTATCTACTATTGATTCTAGCTGGTCTAGAATCAATAGATTAGAATTCTAGAACCATATGCAAGACGTCACATACGAACTAGTGCTATTCTATTTATTCTATTAGAATCAAACAGAAAGTTTGATTCTAGATTCAAATAGATTTGAATCTATTTATTGAATAGTGAAAAAGTCTTTTCTAAAATGACGTCTTGCATATGACTCATAGAAATAGTAGATAGACTAGCTAGAATCAATAGATTAGAATTCTAGAACCATATGCAAGACGTCACATACGAACTAGTGCTATTCTATTGATTCTATTAGAATCAAACAGAAAGTTTGATTCTAGATTCAAATAGATTTGAATCTATTTATTGAATAGTGAAAAAGCCTTTTCTAAAATGACGTCTTGTATATGACTCATAGAAATAGTAGATAGACTAGCTAGAATCAATAGATTAGAATTCTAGAACCATATGCAAGACGTCACATACGAACTAGTGCTATTCTATTGATTCTATTAGAATCAAACAGAAAGTTTGATTCAAGATTCAAATAGATTTGAATCTATTTATTGAATAGTGAAAAAGTCTTTTCTAAAATGACGTCTTACATATGACTCATAGAAATAGTAGATAGACTAGCTAGAATCAATAGATTAGAATTCTAGAACCATATGCAAGACGTCACATACGAACTAGTGCTATTCTATTGATTCTATTAGAATCAAACAGAAAGTTTGATTCTAGATTCAAATAGATTTGAATCTATTTATTGAATAGTGAAAAAGTCTTTTCTAAAATGACGTCTTGCATATGACTCATAGAAATAGTAGATAGACTAGCTAGAATCAATAGATTAGAATTCTAGAACCATATGCAAGACGTCAAATACGAAATAGTGCTATTCTATTGATTCTATTAGAATCAAACAGAAAGTTTGATTCTAGATTCAAATAGATTTGAATCTATTTATTGAATAGTGAAAAAGTCTTTTCTAAAATGACGTCTTGCATATGACTCATAGAAATAGTAGATAGACTAGCTAGAATCAAACTTTCACTGTTCTATCTACTATTGATTCTAGCTGGTCTAGAATCAATAGATTAGAATTCTAGAACCATATGCAAGACGTCACATACGAACTAGTGCTATTCTATTGATTCTATTAGAATCAAACAGAAAGTTTGATTCTAGATTCAAATAGATTTGAATCTATTTATTGAATAGTGAAAAAGTCTTTTCTAAAATGACGTCTTGCATATGACTCATAGAAATAGTAGATAGACTAGCTAGAATCAATAGATTACAATTCTAGAACCATATGCAAGACGTCACATACGAACTAGTGGTATTCTATTGATTCTATCAGAATCAAACAGAAAGTTTGATTCTAGATTCATATAGATTTGAATCCATTTATTGAATAGTGAAAAAGTCTTTTCTAAAATGACGTCTTGCATATGACTCATAGAAATAGTAGATAGACTAGCTAGAATCAAACTTTCACTGTTCTATCTACTATTGATTTTAGCTGGTCTAGAATCAATACATTAGAATTCTAGAACCAAATGCAAGACGTCACATACGAACTAGTGCTATTCTATTGATTCTATTAGAATCAAACAGAAAGTTTGATTCTAGATTCAAATAGATTTGAATCTATTTATTGAATAGTGAAAAGTCTTTTCTAAAATGACGTCTTGCATATGACTCATAGAAATAGTAGATAGACTAGCTAGAATCAATAGATTAGAATTCTAGAACCATATGCAAGACGTCACACACGAACTAGTGCTATTCTATTGATTCTATTAGAATCAAACAGAAAGTTTGATTCTAGATTCAAATAGATTTGAATCTATTTATTGAATAGTGAAAAAGTCTTTTCTAAAATGACGTCTTGCATATGACTCATAGAAATAGTAGATAGACTAGCTAGAATCAAACTTTCACTGTTCTATCTACTATTGATTCTAGCTGGTCTAGAATCAATAGATTAGAATTCTAGAACCATATGCAAGACGTCACATACGAACTAGTGCTATTCTATTGATTCTATTAGAATCAAACAGAAAGTTTGATTCTAGATTCAAATAGATTTGAATCTATTTATTGAATAGTGAAAAAGTCTTTTCTAAAATGATGTCTTGCTTTTGACTCATAGAAATAGTAGATAGACTAGCTAGAATCAATAGATTAGAATTATAGAACCATATGCAAGACGTCACATACGAACTAGTGCTATTCTATTGATTCTATTAGAATCAAACAGAAAGTTTGATTCTAGATTCAAATAGATTTGAATCTATTTATTGAATAGTGAAAAAGTCTTTTCTAAAATGACGTCTTGCATTTGACTCATAGAAATAGTAGATAGACTAGCTAGAATCAATAGATTAGAATTCTAGAACCATATGCAAGACGTCACATACGAACTAGTGCTATTCTATTGATTCTATTAGAATCAAACAGAAAGTTTGATTCTAGATTCAAATAGATTTGAATCTATTTATTGAATAGTGAAAAAGTCTTTTCTAAAATGACGTCTTGCATATGACTCATAGAAATAGTAGATAGACTAGCTAGAATCAAACTTTCACTGTTCTATCTACTATTGATTCTAGCTGGTCTAGAATCAATAGATTAGAATTCTAGAACCATATGCAAGACGTCACATACGAACTAGTGCTATTCTATTGATTCTATTAGAATCAAACAGAAAGTTTGATTCTAGATTCAAATAGATTTGAATCTATTTATTGAATAGTGAAAAGGTCTTTTCTAAAATGACGTCTTGCATATGACTCATAGAAATAGTAGATAGACTAGCTAGAATCAATAGATTAGAATTCTAGAACCATATGCAAGACGTCACATACGAACTAGTGGTATTCTATTGATTCTATTAGAATCAAACAGAAAGTTTGATTCTAGATTCAAATAGATTTGAATCTATTTATTGAATAGTGAAAAAGTCTTTTCTAAAATGACGTCTTGCATATGACTCATAGAAATAGTAGATAGACTAGCTAGAATCAAACTTTCACTGTTCTATCTACTATTGATTCTAGCTGGTCTAGAATCAATAGATTAGAATTCTAGAACCATATGCAAGACGTCACATACGAACTAGTGCTATTCTATTGATTCTATTAGAATCAAACAGAAAGTTTGATTCTAGATTCAAATAGATTTGAATCTATTTATTGAATAGTGAAAATTCTTTTCTAACATGACGTCTTGCATATGACTCATAGAAATAGTAGATAGACTAGCTAGAATCAATAGATTAGAATTCTAGAACCATATGCAAGACGTCACACACGAACGAGTGCTATTCTATTGATTCTATTAGAATCAAACAGAAAGTTTGATTCTAGATTCAAATAGATTTGAATCTATTTATTGAATAGTGAAAAAGTCTTTTCTAAAATGACGTCTTGCATATGACTCATAGAAATAGTAGATAGACTAGATAGAATCAAACTTTCACTTTTCTATCTACTATTGATTCTAGCTGGTCTAGAATCAATAGATTAGAATTCTAGAACCATATGCAAGACGTCACATACGAACTAGTGCTATTCTATTGATTCTATTAGAATCAAACAGAAAGTTTGATTCTAGATTCAAATAGATTTGAATCTATTTATTGAATAGTGAAAAAGTCTTTTCTAAAATGACGTCTTGCATATGACTCATAGAAATAGTAGATAGACTAGCTAGAATCAATAGATTAGAATTCTGGAACCATATGCAAGACGTCACATACGAACTAGTGCTTTTCTATTGATTTTATTAGAATCAAACAGAAAGTTTGATTCTAGATTCAAATAGATTTGAATCTATTTATTGAATAGTGAAAAAGTCTTTTCTAAAATGACGTCTTGCATATGACTCATAGAAATAGTAGATAGACTAGCTAGAATTAAACTTTCACTGTTCTATCTACTATTGATTCTAAATGGTCTAGAATCAATAGATTAGAATTCTAGAACCATATGCAAGACGTCACATACGAACTAGTGCTATTCTATTGATTCTATTAGAATCAAACAGAAAGTTTGATTCTAGATTCAAATAGATTTGAATCTATTTATTGAATAGTGAAAAGTCTTTTCTAAAATGACGTCTTGCATATGACTCATAGAAATAGTAGATAGACTAGCTAGAATCAATAGATTAGAATTCTAGAACCATATGCAAGACGTCACACACGAACTAGTGCTATTCTATTGATTCTATTAGAATCAAACAGAAAGTTTGATTCTAGATTCAAATAGATTTGAATCTATTTATTGAATAGTGAAAAAGTCTTTTCTAAAATGACGTCTTGCATATGACTCATAGAAATAGTAGATAGACTAGCTAGAATCAAACTTTCACTGTTCTATCTACTATTGATTCTAGCTGGTCTAGAATCAATAGATTAGAATTCTAGAACCATATGCAAGACGTCACATACGAACTAGTGCTATTCTATTGATTCTATTAGAATCAAACAGAAAGTTTGATTCTAGATTCAAATAGATTTGAATCTATTTATTGAATAGTGAAAAAGTCTTTTCTAAAATGACGTCTTGCTTTTGACTCATAGAAATAGTAGATAGACTAGCTAGAATCAATAGATTAGAATTCTAGAACCATATGCAAGACGTCACATACGAACTAGTGCTATTCTATTGATTCTATTAGAATCAAACAGAAAGTTTGATTCTAGATTCAAATAGATTTGAATCTATTTATTGAATAGTGAAAAAGTCTTTTCTAAAATGACGTCTTGCATATGACTCATAGAAATAGTAGATAGACTAGCTAGAATCAATAGATTAGAATTCTAGAACCATATGCAAGACGTCACATACGAACTAGTGCTATTCTATTGATTCTATTAGAATCAAACAGAAAGTTTGATTCTAGATTCAAATAGATTTGAATCTATTTATTGAATAGTGAAAAAGTCTTTTCTAAAATGACGTCTTGCATATGACTCATAGAAATAGTAGATAGACTAGCTAGAATCAATAGATTAGAATTCTAGAACCATATGCAAGACGTCACATACGAACTAGTGCTATTCTATTGATTGTATTAGAATCAAACAGAAAGTTTGATTCTAGATTCAAATAGATTTGAATCTATTTATTGAATAGTGAAAAAGTCTTTTCTAAAATGACGTCTTGCATTTGACTCATAGAAATAGTAGATAGACTAGCTAGAATCAATAGATTAGAATTCTAGAACCATATGCAAGACGTCACATACGAACTAGTGCTATTCTATTGATTCTATTAGAATCAAACAGAAAGTTTGATTCTAGATTCAAATAGATTTGAATCTATTTATTGAATAGTGAAAAAGTCTTTTCTAAAATGACGTCTTGCATATGACTCATAGACATAGTAGATAGACTAGCTAGAATCAATAGATTAGAATTCTAGAACCATATGCAAGACGTCACATACGAACTAGTGCTATTCTATTGATTCTATTAGAATCAAACAGAAAGTTTGATTCTAGATTCAAATAGATTTGAATCTATTTATTGAATAGTGAAAAAGTCTTTTCTAAAATGACGTCTTGCATATGACTCATAGAAATAGTAGATAGACTAGCTAGAATCAAACTTTCACTGTTCTATCTACTATTGATTCTAGCTGGTCTAGAATCAATAGATTAGAATTCTAGAACCATATGCAAGACGTCACATACGAACTAGTGCTATTCTATTGATTCTATTAGAATCAAACATAAAGTTTGATTCTAGATTCAAATAGATTTGAATCTATTTATTGAATAGTGAAAAAGTCTTTTCTAAAATGACGTCTTGCATATGAATCATAGAAATAGTAGATAGACTAGCTAGAATCAATAGATTAGAATTCTAGAACCATATGCAAGACGTCACATACGAACTAGTGGTATTCTATTGATTCTATTAGAATCAAACAGAAAGTTTGATTCTAGATTCAAATAGATTTGAATCTATTTATTGAATAGTGAAAAAGTCTTTTCTAAAATGACGTCTTGCATATGACTCATAGAAATAGTAGATAGACTAGCTAGAATCAAACTTTCACTGTTCTATCTACTATTGATTCTAGCTGGTCTAGAATCAATAGATTAGAATTCTAAAACCATATGCAAGACGTCACATACGAACTAGTGCTATTCTATTGATTCTATTAGAATCAAACAGAAAGTTTGATTCTAGATTCAAATAGATTTGAATCTATTTATTGAATAGTGAAAAAGTCTTTTCTAAAATGACGTCTTGCATATGACTCATAGAAATAGTAGATAGACTAGCTAGAATCAAACTTTCACTGTTCTATCTACTATTGATTCTAGCTGGTCTAGAATCAATCGATTAGAATTCTAGAACCATATGCAAGACGTCACATACGAACTAGTGCTATTCTATTGATTCTATTAGAATCAAACAGAAAGTTTGATTCTAGATTCAAATAGATTTGAATCTATTTATTGAATAGTGAAAAAGTCTTTTCTAAAATGACGTCTTGCATATGACTCATAGAAATAGTAGATAGACTAGCTAGAATCAAACTTTCACTGTTCTATCTACTATTGATTCTAGCTGGTCTAGAATCAATCGATTAGAATTCTAGAACCATATGCAAGACGTCACATACGAACTAGTGCTATTCTATTGATTCTATTAGAATCAAACAGAAAGTTTGATTCTAGATTCAAATAGATTTGAATCTATTTATTGAATAGTGAAAAAGTCTTTTCTAAAATGACGTCTTGCATTTGACTCATAGAAATAGTAGATAGACCTGCTAGAATTAATAGATTAGAATTCTAGAACCATATTCAAGACGTCACATACGAACTACTGCTATTCTATTCATTCTATTAGAATCAAACAGAAAGTTTGATTCTAGATTCAAATAGATTTGAATCTATTTATTGAATAGTGAAGAAGTCTTTTCTAAAATGACGTCTTGCATATGACTCATAGAAATAGTAGATAGACTAGCTAGAATCAATAGATTAGAATTCTAGAACCATATGCAAGACGTCACATACGAACTAGTGCTATTCTATTGATTCTATTAGAATCAAACAGAAAGTTTGATTCTAGATTCAAATAGATTTGAATCTATTTATTGAATAGTGAAAAAGTCTTTTCTAAAAAGACGTCTTGCATATGACTCATAGAAATAGTAGATAGACTAGCTAGAATCAAACTTTCACTGTTCTATCTACTATTGATTCTAGCTGGTCTAGAATCAATAGATTAGAATTCTAGAACCATATGCATGACGTCACATACGAACTAGTGCTATTCTATTGATTCTATTAGAATCAAACAGAAAGTTTGATTCTAGATTCAAATAGATTTGAATCTATTTATTGAATAGTGAAAAAGTCTTTTCTAAAATGACGTCTTGCATTTGACTCATAGAAATAGTAGATAGACTAGCTAGAATCAATAGATTAGAATTCTAGAACCATATGCAAGACGTCACATACGAACTAGTGCTATTCTATTGATTCTATTAGAATCAAACAGAAAGTTTGATTCTAGATTCAAATAGATTTGAATCTATTTATTGAATAGTGAAAAAGTCTTTTCTAAAATGACGTCTTGCATATGACTCATAGAAATAGTAGATAGACTAGCTAGAATCAATAGATTAGAATTCTAGAACCATATACAAGACGTCACATACGAACTAGTGCTTTTCTATTAATTCTATTAGAATCAAACAGAAAGTTTGATTCTAGATTCAAATAGATTTGAATCAATTTATTGAATAGTGAAAAAGTCTTTTCTAAAATGACGTCTTGCATATGACTCATAGAAATAGTAGATAGACTAGCTAGAATCAAACTTTCACTGTTCTATCTACTATTGATTCTAGCTGGTCTAGAATCAATAGATTAGAATTCTAGAACCATATGCAAGACGTCACATACGAACTAGTGCTATTCTATTGATTCTATTAGAATCAAACAGAAAGTTTGATTCTAGATTCAAATAGATTTGAATCTATTTATTGAATAGTGAAAAAGTCTTTTCTAAAATGACGTCTTGCATATGACTCATAGAAATAGTAGATAGACTAGCTAGAATCAATAGATTAGAATTCTAGAACCATATGCAAGACGTCACATACGAACTAGTGGTATTCTATTGATTCTATTAGAATCAAACAGAAAGTTTGATTCTAGATTCAAATAGATTTGAATCTATTTATTGAATAGTGAAAAAGTCTTTTCTAAAATGATGTCTTGCATATGACTCATAGAAATAGTAGATAGACTAGCTAGAATCAAACTTTCACTGTTCTATCTACTATTGATTCTAGCTGGTCTAGAATCAATAGATTAGAATTCTAGAACCATATGCAAAACGTCACATACGAACTAGTGCTATTCAATTGATTCTATTAGAATCAAACAGAAAGTTTGATTCTAGATTCAAATAGATTTGAATCTATTTATTGAATAGTGAAAAAGTCTTTTCTAAAATGACGTCTTGCATATGACTCTAGAAATAGTAGATAGACTAGCTAGAATCAAACTTTCACTGTTCTATCTACTATTGATTCTAGCTGGTCTAGAATCAATCGATTAGAATTCTAGAACCATATGCAAGACGTCACATACGAACTAGTGCTATTCTATTGATTCTATTAGAATCAAACAGAAAGTTTGATTCTAGATTCAAATAGATTGAATCTATTTATTGAATAGTGAAAAACTCTTTTCTAAAATGACGTCTTGCATATGACTCATAGAAATAGTAGATAGACTAGCTAGAATCAAACTTTCACTGTTCTATCTACTATTGATTCTAGCTGGTCTAGAATCAATCGATTAGAATTCTAGAACCATATGCAAGACGTCACATACGAACTAGTGCTATTCTATTGATTCTATTAGAATCAAACAGAAAGTTAGATTCTAGATTCAAATAGATTTGAATCTATTTATTGAATAGTGAAAAAGTCTTTTCTAAAATGACGTCTTGCATTTTGACTCATAGAAATAGTAGATAGACCTGCTAGAATTAATAGATTAGAATTCTAGAACCATATTCAAGACGTCACATACGAACTAGTGCTATTCTATTCATTCTATTAGAATCAAACAGAAAGTTTGATTCTAGATTCAAATAGATTTGAATCTATTTATTGAATAGTGAAGAAGTCTTTTCTAAATGACGTCTTGCATATGACTCATAGAAATAGTAGATAGACTAGCTAGAATCAATAGATTAGAATTCTAGAACCATATGCAAGACGTCACATACGAACTAGTGCTATTCTATTGATTCTATTAGAATCAAACAGAAAGTTTGATTCTAGATTCAAATAGATTTGAATCTATTTATTGAATAGTGAAAAAGTCTTTTCTAAAAAGACGTCTTGCATATGACTCATAGAAATAGTAGATAGACTAGCTAGAATCAAACTTTCACTGTTCTATCTACTATTGATTCTAGCTGGTCTAGAATCAATAGATTAGAATTCTAGAACCATATGCATGACGTCACATACGAACTAGTGCTATTCTATTGATTCTATTAGAATCAAACAGAAAGTTTGATTCTAGATTCAAATAGATTTGAATCTATTTATTGAATAGTGAAAAAGTCTTTTCTAAAATGACGTCTTGCATTTGACTCATAGAAATAGTAGATAGACTAGCTAGAATCAATAGATTAGAAATCTAGAACCATATGCAAGACGTCACATACGAACTAGTGCTATTCTATTGATTCTATTAGAATCAAACAGAAAGTTTGATTCTAGATTCAAATAGATTTGAATCTATTTATTGAATAGTGAAAAAGTCTTTTCTAAAATGACGTCTTGCATATGACTCATAGAAATAGTAGATAGACTAGCTAGAATCAATAGATTAGAATTCTAGAACCATATGCAAGACGTCACATACGAACTAGTGCTATTCTATTGATTCTATTAGAATCAAACAGAAAGTTTGATTCTAGATTCAAATAGATTTGAATCTATTTATTGAATAGTGAAAAAGTCTTTTCTAAAATGACGTCTTGCATATGACTCATAGAAATAGTAGATAGACAAGCTAGAATCAAACTTTCACTGTTCTATCTACTATTGATTCTAGCTGGTCTAGAATCAATAGATTAGAATTCTAGAACCATATGCAAGACGTCACATACGAACTAGTGCTATTCTATTGATTCTATTAGAATCAAACAGAAAGTTTGATTCTAGATTCAAATAGATTTGAATCTATTTATAGAATAGTGAAAAAGTCTTTTCTAAAATGACGTCTTGCATATGACTCATAGAAATAGTAGATAGACTAGCTACAATCAATAGATTAGAATTCTAGAACCATATGCAAGACGTCACATACGAACTAGTGCTATTCTATTGATTCTATTAGAATCAAACAGAAAGTTTGATTCTAGATTCAAATAGATTTGAATCTATTTATTGAATAGTGAAAAAGTCTTTTCTAAAATGATGTCTTGCATATGACTCATAGAAATAGTAGATAGACTAGCTAGAATCAAACTTTCACTGTTCTATCTACTATTGATTCTAGCTGGTCTAGAATCAATAGATTAGAATTCTAGAACCATATGCAAGACGTCACATACGAACTAGTGCTATTCTATTGATTCTATTAGAATCAAACAGAAAGTTTGATTCTAGATTCAAATAGATTTGAATCTATTTATTGAATAGTGAAAAAGTCTTTTCTAAAATGACGTCTTGCATTTGACTCATAGAAATAGTAGATAGACTAGCTAGAATCAATAAATTAGAATTCTAGAACCATATGCAAGACGTCACATACGAACTAGTGCTATTCTATTGATTCTATTAGAATCAAACAGAAAGTTTGATTCTAGATTCAAATAGATTTGAATCTATTTATTGAATAGAGAAAAAGTCTTTTCTAAAATGACGTCTTGCATATGACTCATAGAAATAGTAGATAGACTAGCTAGAATCAAACTTTCACTGTTCTATCTACTATTGATTCTAGCTGGTCTACAATCAATAGATTAGAATTTTAGAACCATATGCAAGACGTCACATACGAACTAGTGCTATTCTATTGATTCTATTAGAATCAAACAGAAAGTTTGATTCTAGATTCAAATAGATTTGAATCTATTTATTGAATAGTGAAAAGTCTTTTCTAAAATGACGTCTTGCATATGACTCATAGAAATAGTAGATAGACTAGCTAGAATCAAACTTTCACTGTTCTATCTACTATTGATTCTAGCTGGTCTAGAATCAATAGATTAGAATTCTAGAACCATATGCAAGACGTCACATACGAACTAGTGCTATTCTATTGATTCTATTAGAATCAAACAGAAAGTTTGATTCTAGATTCAAATAGATTTGAATCTATTTATTGAATAGAGAAAAAGTCTTTTCTAAAATGACGTCTTGCATATGACTCTTAGAAATAGTAGATAGACTAGCTAGAATCAAACTTTCACTGTTCTATCTACTATTGATTCTAGCTGGTCTAGAATCAATAGATTAGAATTCTAGAACCATATGCAAGACGTCACATACGAACTAGTGCTATTCTATTGATTCTATTAGAATCAAACAGAAAGTTTGATTCTAGATTCAAATAGATTTGAATCTATTTATTGAATAGTGAAAAAGTCTTTTCTAAAATGACGTCTTGCATATGACTCATAGAAATAGTAGATAGACTAGCTAGAATCAATAGATTAGAATTCTAGAACCATATGCAAGACGTCACATACGAACTAGTGGTATTCTATTGATTCTATTAGAATCAAACAGAAGTTTGATTCTAGATTCAAATAGATTTGAATCTATTTATTGAATAGTGAAAAAGTCTTTTCTAAAATGAAGTCTTGCATATGACTCATAGAAATAGTAGATAGACTAGCTAGAATCAAACTTTCACTGTTCTATCTACTATTGATTCTAGCTGGTCTACAATCAATAGATTAGAATTTTAGAACCATATGCAAGACGTCACATACGAACTAGTGCTATTCTATTGATTCTATTAGAATCAAACAGAAAGTTTGATTCTAGATTCAAATAGATTTGAATCTATTTATTGAATAGTGAAAAGTCTTTTCTAAAATGACGTCTTGCATATGACTCATAGAAATAGTAGATAGACTAGCTAGAATCAATAGATTAGAATTCTAGAACCATATGCAATACGTCACACACGAACTAGTGCTATTCTATTGATTCTATTAGAATCAAACAGAAAGTTTGATTCTAGATTCAAATAGATTTGAATCTATTTATTGAATTGTGAAAAAGTCTTTTCTAAAATGACGTCTTGCATATGACTCATAGAAATAGTAGATAGACTAGCTAGAATCAAACTTTCACTGTTCTATCTACTATTGATTCTAGCTGGTCTAGAATCAATAGATTAGAATTCTAGAACCATATGCAAGACGTCACATACGAACTAGTGCTATTCTATTGATTCTATTAGAATCAAACAGAAAGTTTGATTCTAGATTCAAATAGATTTGAATCTATTTATTGAATAGTGAAAAAGTCTTTTCTAAAATGACGTCTTGCATTTGACTCATAGAAATAGTAGATAGACTAGCTAGAATCAATAGATTAGAATTCTAGAACCATATGCAAGACGTCACATACGAACTAGTCCTATTCTATTGATTCTATTAGAATCAAACAGAAAGTTTGATTCTAGATTCAAATAGATTTGAATCTATTTATTGAATAGTGAAAAAGTCTTTTCTAAAATGACGTTTGAAATGACGTAAAATGAAAGTTTGATTCTAGCTAGTCTATCTACTATTTCTATGAGTCATATGCAAGACGTCATTTTAGTAAAGACTTTTTCACTATTCAATAAATAGATTCAAATCTATTTGAATCTAGAATCAAACTTTCTGTTTGATTCTAATAGAATCAATAGAATAGCACTAGTTCGTATGTGACGTCTTGC